>NW_026618563.1:0-11693 GCF_000801105.2 Raphanus sativus
GCCACTACGTTCATGTGTTTGTTTGTAGTTGAATCATGCACTCCCATAAGTTTTACGGAGCAGGGGGTTTTGTTAAACAGGTCTACTTGTTAAAAGTTGAGGGGATTTCTTTTCGCTTCTTGCCGGATCCTATCCAAATTAAGAATGCATTGGAGGTTGGTTCATGCTACAAGCTTCATCATCATACACTTCTCCTGTGGTTTTTATTTGCTAGTTAGTTATTTGTCTTTGTAGTCTTATCCCAAAAGATAACAATTTTCTTGTGTTTCCAGCTCAAGTCTTCGAGTAGTAAGAATGGGTTTGATGGAGTTCCGGTATTCCAGGTAATATTTTCTTCCTCTTAAGATACCAATCATTTGCTTGGCCGTCTATTTTCGCTATGTATTACTGCTCAGAAACTAGTAGTTTTGATGGCTAGTCGATGCTTCTGCTATTACTCTGCTATAAAAAAAAAAGAGTTTTGGTGTTTGTGCTATGTTTTCACTTGATATCCATCTGCAGTCTGAGCTTCTTGTTGTGAGGAAAAAAAATAAACGTTACTGCCCTGTATATTTCAGTAAGGTTGGTTCATTTCTTCTCGCACTCTGAACAATACTAATAATGTTTCTCAAAGGCCAAAGGGCGAGCCAGATAAAATTTTGCTTTACTGTGATTGATAACCAAGTTCTACTTGTGATCATTTTCAGGAAGATATAGAGAGGGAACTTTCAAAGTATACAAGAGCATCAAGAGCAGATCAACAAATTATGGTAATGATTTCTATTTGACAGGCCAGTAATTATATTCCTTACCTTGAGACAAGAGCATTTGGTTGACTAAAAAGTGAGAATACCGGCATTACTGATTTACAGCTTTCATTCTGCTTAATATGCTTTATTTTTATAATACCATCTCTTCAGAGGAAGTAAGAAAGGGAAAACTTTAGATATCATACCCTCACAGCATTGGTTATGTTAAAAGTGTTTTTACCTTTTCACCATGGAACTAATAGTCTTTTGTCCTTTCACAGGTTGGGAGTTTGGAAGATGTCTTGAGGAAAATGGAGGTAAATATTATTCTTTGTTTAAAGAAACTGAAATATTTTAATTCAGAAAATGAGTGATCTAATAAAATGTGAATTGAATGGATAATGTAGAGGAGCGAGAAGAATTCAGGTTGGGAAGATGTAATATTCATTCCACCAGGAAGAAGTTATGCACAACACATGCAGGAGGTGATCAAAGAGTAACAAAAGATTGAGAGACACAGTATGTAGTTTCAGTTTGATAAAATAAAACAACTTCTCTTGAGATTTTGCAATATTATCATTGTCCCCAAAGAGCTCAACGCAGTTTCAGTTATTTTTTTTTCGTTCTTTCCACTCTTTAACACCATTCAATCTCTTGGTTCTTACACACCCTAACTTATAATTGTTTGTATGGATACAAATGGTAAATGTATTTTGGTTTAAAGTTATGAAGCTGTAATCCATTTATTATTGGGTTTGATGATCCATGAAACACTTGTTTTGATATGGAAACGCCTGGTGTCAGAAACAATGATTCATTGAGCATTTCATAACTTTTTGGATTATCCTTAGTATTTTATTTTCTAAAACTTAAAATGGTCGTTTTCACTAAAACCCTTTTAAAATTATTCAGTCTCAAGAACCACTCATATTGGCCCGGTGGCAAGAACAGAACAAGAAGAAGATGGAAGAGAGCTGCGAGGATTGCATGAGATGGGAAGAACAGCTATACTGGACTCATTTCCAAACAGTTCATTTCTCTCAGCTACTCCTTCCTGGTTTTCACAATCGCGTCGTACGTTGAATCCGAAACCAACACTTCTTCTTCTTTGCTTCTCTGTGTAGAAAACACGTTACAGAGCTTAACAGTGTTTGTCCTCTCTTAGTAACTAGTCCTGTCTTTGTTCTTAAGGCTTTAAGTAATGAGAATCCTCTGTTTACATCAAAATTACCACTTGAGTTTGATGATCCCTTTGTATATAATCTTGCAGGCAATACCTAAAAAGTTCTCCACATACTGCAAAAGGAAACTTCCCAAGATTGTGACTCTCAAAAGTCCAAGCGGCGCCAAGTACAACGTGGGGTTAGAGGAAGATGATGAAAAGACTCTGGCTTTTCGTTGTGGGTGGGACAAGTTTGTGGAAGACCATTCTCTCCATGAGAGCGATCTGTTGGTCTTCAAGTTCAACGGAGCATCTGAGTTTGAAGTACTGATCTTCGATGGAGACACCTTATGTGAGAAACCCACTTCTTATTTCGTCAGGCAATGTGGGCATGCAGAGAAGACCAGCAGAGCTACAGATTTCACTGCAACCTCTTCAAAATCTCCTAAGAGATACATTAGCCATGATGATGTTGAAATTACTGTGAACCAGCAGCAACCTGTAAAAACATCTCCAGTTGGTAATGAGCTAGATGATCTCATTGATATCGATATCGATACAATGCTAAATCAGGAACCTGTAGTGCCTCGGACTGGTATTGAGCAAGAAGAACGTATTAACTCTGATATTGGCACAGATTCTGGTCAGATTCCTGTAATATCTCCAACTAGTAAGGGGCCAATCAGTGAAGGGAGGTACCCCATGGGTGTTTATAAGAAGATGAGAGGGCAAATAAGTATCAGTGATCTTGATAGTAAAGCTGGTATGAACTCTTTTCTTTTCTTACTCAGTGATTACGCCTTGCTTTAGTTTCTAATACAATGTCTTTAGATGTGGAGATGGTTTCATCTGGTAGCAGAAAGAGAATAGGTGAGACTTGCAAAAAGAAAGCCTTGTCTCTAGCTAAAAGAGCCATTTCACCGAAAGGTTTCTTGGTGGTCATGAAACGCTCTCATGTGGTATCAAAGTGCTACCTGGTAAATTGTACAGTCTTCTTCAAAATCTCCTTTGCAGCTTTTCAACTATTGGGACTACAAAAGTGTATGCTTATTATCTCTCTTTTTTTTTCTTCTCAACAATAAAAAAAAACAGAATATCCCTGTCCAATGGAGCACGAGGTACATGTCTCCTGAATCTCAGGATATAGTGATGCAGGTGGGTGAAACAAAATGGCAATTGAAGTTTAGTTTTTATGGATCTAGTGGTCGTGGTGGGATTTCAACGGGATGGAAGGTTTTTGTAAGAGACAACAACTTGTGTGAAGGTGATGTATGCGTCTTCGAGCCAGCCAAGCCCGAGGTTAAACCGTTTCATCTCGATGTTAAAATCTTCCGTGCTGCAGAAGCGGATAGTAGCAACAACGGTTGACACCACAAGCAAGAATGGTTACTATACTCTGTCGTGTAGATGACTTGTACATGAAATTAACGTAAGAATCTCTAGGTGTTGTCTTCTGTAGTGTGTAATATTGTGAAAGCTTTTGTCTTTTTGCTGTCCTAGTCTTATAATGTAGTGTCTTGTTGCAAACTTGCAATGTTTACTCTACTAGTATGTTGTGTTGGGTTGGGTGCAAAGAAAATCTATAACCGGAAGTCTTTTTGTGTTTGGTAGTTTGCATATTTGCTAAACCGAATCGAACCAAATCTATTGGTTCGGTTATTGGGAGAATATTGGTTTAGTAACATTGTGAGATGGGGCATTGACGGGGGTCTCTTAATATTCAACGGCTCTCTAAGAGATATAGCCGTTACAAACTTCCCGTTTAGAGAGAATTGGGAACAGGCGAAAAAAACCCTAATTTGACTCCGTCGCCTACTACTAACTACTACTATAAATAAACCCTCCCCAAGTTCACACCTTTCACCATCAATTCAATCTGCTCTCATCACTCAACTAACAACTCTTCGCTCTCTCTTCTCCAATCTTACTGCTTTACTCGATTCGTATTTGATTTAATTTCGTTTAATTGACATCTTTAATCTGATTCGTATATCATCGCTGTCTTGCTTCCTCTATCTTTGTGTGTTTTGTCTGTTTTCTCTTTGTGTTTTGTGTTAGCAATGGATGCAGGTATGAACACATCTACGCACTTGAAGGCTCAAGCTCGTTGCCCTCTTCAAGAACACTTCCTTCCCCGTAAAAATTCCAAGGAAAATGTAAGCTTTTCTCTATTCAATTTCTTAAATCATCGATACCATTACATAGAATTAGGGTTCTGATTTGATTTGTTTAGAGTCGATTCATATCTGCCATTAAGAATTAGGGTTTCAGTATACTGATTTGGGGTTTTGTTATTCTTCTATCAGCTGGACAGATTCATACCAAACAGATCAGCTATGGATTTCGACTACGCTCACTTCGCCCTAACCGAAGGAAACAAAGGTAAAGACCAGACAGATCAGGTAAGCTCACCATCCAGAGAGGCCTACAGGAAGCAACTCGCTGAGACGATGAACCTGAACCACACACGGATCCTCGCCTTCAGGAACAAACCTCAAGCTCCTCTCGACTTGCTTCCCACCGACCACTCTGCTTCTTCTCTTCACCACCAACCCAAATCCGTTAAGCCAAGAAGATACATTCCTCAGGTATTTTTTTTTTTAATCCATTTCCCTTTGAAAAATAGAAAAGATTCACATCTACTTAGTTGTTGTGTTGATCTCTTTTTTGAAACTTTAATAGACTTCTGAGAGGACGTTGGACGCACCTGACATTGTTGACGACTTCTACCTCAACTTGCTTGACTGGGGCAGTGCTAATGTCTTGGCCATTGCGTTGGGACACACTGTTTATCTCTGGGATGCTTCCACTGGCTCCACGTCTGAGCTTGTCACCGTTGATGAGGAGAAAGGACTGGTCACGAGCATCAACTGGGCGCCTGATGGTCGTCATGTTGCAGTTGGACTCAACAACTCCGAAGTCCAGCTTTGGGATTCTGGATCCAACCGTCAAGTAATTATTACACAACCTCCTCTCTCTCTCTCTCTTCTGTTAATGTCGTTCATCATGTCTTAAACCTTATGTGTTGTACTGTTTGTACTGCAGCTGAGGACATTGAAAGGTTGCCACCAGTCTAGAGTAGGATCACTGGCGTGGAACAACCACATCCTCACAACGGGTGGGATGGACGGACAGATCGTTAGCAACGACGTGCGCATCAGATCACATATCGTGGAGACTTACAGTGGACACACTCAAGAGGTTTGTGGCCTCAAGTGGTCAGGATCCGGGCAGCAGCTAGCGAGCGGTGGCAACGACAATGTTGTGCACGTATGGGATCGTTCCGTGGCCTCCTCGAACTCGACCACGCAGTGGCTTCACAGGCTTGAGGAACATACCTCTGCTGTGAAGGCTCTTGCGTGGTGCCCTTTCCAGGCGAATTTGCTAGCGACCGGTGGTGGTGGAGGGGACAGGACGATTAAGTTCTGGAACACTCACACGGGGGCTTGCTTGAACTCGGTGGACACTGGCTCCCAAGTTTGTTCTTTGCTGTGGAGTAAGAATGAGAGAGAGTTGCTTAGCTCGCATGGGTTTACTCAGAACCAGCTTACGTTGTGGAAGTACCCGTCTATGGTGAAGATGGCTGAGCTCACTGGTCATACATCAAGAGTTCTGTACATGGCCCAGGTGAATAGACAATCTTTTGATCAAGTTCTGTTTATATAGCTGCTGAAAGTGGTTTTCAGTTCTAAAAACTTACTTGTGTTACTTGTTGTCTTTTTCTACAGAGTCCAGATGGTTGTACAGTAGCTTCAGCAGCAGGAGACGAGACACTGAGATTCTGGAATGTGTTTGGAGCACCAGAGACGGCCAAGAAAGCAGCTCCAAAAGCAGTCCATGAGCCATTCTCTCATGTGAACCGTATTCGTTGAAGAAACTGTGAAGAAAGAAAGACTAACAACTAAGAAAACCAGCCCTTCATTCTTGCATAAGAACGTTCTTAGTTTCATTTTTTTTGGTTTCATTCATCATGAACTGTGTATAGATTTTGAGACTAAAACTTCGATGCTTGTATAGATTCTAAATAGAAAAAAAAGATTCTTGTTTTTAATAATCTCAACGAGTCTTGTACAATCACATGATTGTAGGAATACTTCTTTTTTTATAACATTGGTCACTGGAGACATATATGACTGATTATTGCTTCTGTCATGAGTTTTTTGTTTCAACTTGAAATAGTGCCGAACTTGTCTACTAACCACCTTGGAACACATCGCCCGCATCTTTCCCCATTCTTGGTTGAACTAAATTATTAGACTGCAAACATTTTCTTTGTCTTCCTGACTTGTATGTAATACAACACTTAATGAGTCTCTTTGCAGTCTGGAGATGTTTTTTCAAAATCAAGTAAACCAAGAGTCTGGCACAATTAGGTGTAGTGATACAACTAGCCAATCAAGCAATCAAACAATATATTTGCATCTGAAATTGCAATATATATCAGTCTTTCGACCCAAAAATAAAAATTATCACACCATCTCTCAGTCTCTCACAGGTTTCTCTAACTTATCTTGAAATCTATTAAATCACTTATTAACGAATAGCTCAAAGTAGATAAGTAATTTTGGGGACGTTTTCTTACTTAATGAGTCTCAACGCATAGATTTTTTAATGTTTTATATAGGAAGCTAAAATTAGAAGGCTTGAGATTGCCTCACACGACAAACAATAGGCATATCAATCCACAAAAATCTCCTAGCCAAACCAGTTTTATTGATTTTTGGAGAAGTAAAAATATCAAAGAAAAGCCAACAAAAAAATAAAAGTGATTGTCTCCTCCCATTAAAAGAGAGGAATAGAAAAAAATGGCTTTTCAAGATTTTGACCTCATTCAAGAACGCGTAACCGCAGACAGAAAACGTAAGTTCAGGAAGAAAATCATCATTGGAGTTGTCTCTACGCTTGTTGTCGTTGCTGCCATTACTGGAGGTGCTTTTGCTTATGTTACATACGGAAACAAATCTAAAGAACAGGTGAAAACCACGAACACAACCAGCAAAGCTAAAGCGAAAAGCTCCGAGAAGAGTCCAAGCCAGAAATCACCACCACCATCTTCTGCAGCAGCACATTCTGTGAAGCCAGGCCAGGTCGATAAGATTATCCAAACACTTTGTAATTCCACTCTTTACAAACCAACTTGTGTGAAAACTCTTAAAAACGGGACAAAGACAGCTCTGTCTGATCCTAGGAGCCTCTTAAAGTCTTCGATCAAAGCAACCAATGACGATCTAGTGAAAGTTTTCGAAAAGGTTTTGAAACTTAAAACAGAGAAAAAAGAAGAAAAAGACGCTATAGCGCAGTGCAAGTTGCTTGTGGATGAAGCTAAGGAAGAACTTGGCACCTCTATGAAAAGAATCAACGACACAAAGGTTAACAACTTTGCGAAAATAGCTCCTGATTTAGACACTTGGTTAAGCGCAGTCATGTCGCATCAAGAAACATGTCTCGATGGATTTGAAGAAGGAAAACTCAAAACTGAGATACGTAAGAACTTTAACTCTTCTCAAATGATGACCAGCAACTCTCTGGCGATGATCAAGTCTTTAGATAAATATCTTTCTTCGGCTCCAAAGGTGAAAGCGAGACATCTTCTTGAATCAAGAACGTCTTGGTTAAGCAACAAGGAGAGAAGAATGTTAAAAGCTGTTGATGTGAAGGCTTTGAAACCTAATGCTATAGTGGCTAAAGATGGTAGCGGAAATTTCACAACCATTAATGACGCACTTAAAGCAATGCCTGCTAAACACAAAGGAAGGTACGTACTATTAACCGTTTCGTAAATATTGATTCATAGTTTTTGAAAATGGGATCTTGGCTCTAGGCTTAGTAAACTTTCCTTTTATAGGTATACCATTTATATCAAACATGGAGTTTATGATGAATCTGTTATTGTTGACAAGAAGAAAGCTAATGTTACAATGGTCGGTGATGGATCGCAGAAGACGATCGTGACGGGAAACAAAAGCCATCCAAAGAAAGTCCGCACGTTCCTCACTGCCACATTTGGTATATCCTAATTACTTAGAGGTTTAGTCTCTGATCAATTGTTTCAAACTGAATATAGCTTATGCATTTGCGTTTATATGATAATACACACAAATTGGATTTTAAACTGGAAGTTAATGATAAGTCCAAACTTAACATGGTATCAAAATACATGCTGCTCAACCGAACTAAAAGCAATCCAATCGAGGCCCGAATTATTTTTAAACCAGTCTGAACCAAATTTGTCTGGTCAGTACCCCGAACTGAATTATATACTACATGGCATGAATAATATAAAGAAATTTAGGTTAATAACCAATTTGTTTTAAGGTGAAATTCCAATAAACTTAACATAGACAGTTAAAAATAATAAATAATATCTAGGTTTATTGTTCATATAAATAGAAAAATAATAAGCCATGAGAAATTCAAACAAAACAATCAATTTAGAATGAGTTTCTTTTAAAATTGTAGGCTGCTACCTCGTTGGTTTGGAGCTAATGTAGGCTGAGATTCTTTTAAAATTGTTTCCAAATTCTTGTAAACACTGTATTTATATTGTTTTACAATGATCGATAACTTTAACATTTCATCAAAAAAAAAACAGAACAATCAAAGCATAAATGTAAGTATGAAGTGCAATAGTAACCTTCTATGTGCTTGATTTCTTACAGTGGCACAAGGAGAAGGATTCATGGCACATTCCATGGGGTTCCGGAACACAGCTGGACCTGACAGGCACCAAGCGGTAGCCATACGTGTGGAATCCGACCGTTCGGTTTTCCAAAACTGCCGATTCGAAGGCTACCAAGACACGTTATACGCGTACACGCACCGACAGTACTACCGTAGTTGTGTCATTCTCGGAACAATAGACTTCATATTCGGTGATGCAGCCGCCTTATTTCAGAACTGTAACATCTTCATCAGAAAAGGAGTGCCAGGGCAGAAGAACACGGTGACATCTCAAGGACGAGTGGACAAGTTTCAGACAACAGGCTTTGTGATCCAGAACTGTACAATTGCTGCAAACGAAGATCTTAAACCTGTTAAAGCTCAGTTCAAGAGCTATCTAGGTCGGCCGTGTAAGAACCATTCTAGAACAGTTGTGATGGAGTCCACGATCGAGGATGTGATCGATCCTGTTGGCTGGTTGAGATGGGAAGAGACGGATTTCGCTATTGGTACATTGCTTTACGCGGAGTACAAGAACGATGGTCCAAGCGGAGGAACTGGTTCTAGGGTCAAATGGCCTGGATTTAGGGTTATAAAAAAGGAAGAGGCCGTGAAGTATACGGTTGGACCATTCTTACAAGGGGATCCATGGATTCGTGATATGAAGTCTCCGGTTAAGTTTGGTCTTTATGATGCTTGATGCTAGCAAATGTGGTGCCGTGCTTCTTCTTTTTTCTTACAAGAGAACATGTGGTGAAGAGTCAAAGTGTAGCTTGGAGCGCAAGGTAATAGAATGTGAATATATAGGTGATGTAAGAGTGTTGGATCGTTTGTTATATAGGTCCGATTAATACTCATACATTTTGACACAAAACATGTCTAAAGGCGTTTTGTAATGAATGATATTCCTGATCCTGATGATAAGAATGGAGACAATCATGCAGATATGACATTTATATTTGTTAGGATTCCAGAGGCTCAAAGTCATCACTTTGTCTCAACATGAACCCACAACAAACCAAGATAGAAGTTGCTTGAAGTCAAAAACAGAAACTGTAAAAACAGAGTTGTAGAAAACAGAGTATAGAGAGTTTGGAGAAGAGATTAGAGAGTAGGAGACGAAGGGAGCACACACACAATTTAAGGAGTTCGCGCCCGTTAACGAGGGTCACTACATCTCCCCGAGACTACAGCTCGGAATCCACTAGAAGGTATAACATAGTTACAAAGATACAAGTGATTCACTCATCATATCACTCATGAACTCACTCTAATGTATCTTACTATGTTCTAATGAGAAACCCCAAAGCTAAGCTTATGCTTGCAGCTTTCTCTCTCCCTTCTAAGCTATTTGTGTGGCTCAATCTCTTTCTCACGTTCTCAGCTTCTCTTTATAGTGGAGACACCTTCAAACTTAATGCACAAGAGGACAAAATGGAGAGGCTCCTCCTTGTGGTCCCAAAAGAAACTTAACCCATCTTCAACTCACCATACTAACTTGAGTTAAGCCTTGGATTACTTTTGATCTTCATTTGCTTGATCAACAAGTGTTCTTATCTTCACAATATTGGTGTGTGATTAGATGAGTAATACTAGTTACACCATTGCTTGATAGGCAAAGGTTAAACCATAGCTCAATTGGGCGCCAATGATATTAACCTATAGAAGAAGCCTAGTAGTTTTGTAGTATATAGTGTCTGGTCTTTTGTTTACTTGTGTATTTTGGTAGTAAGTGAGGAAGTGAGTATAGAACCTAAACTAATATGGTACCAACCAACTCTTAAACTATAGAAGCCTTAAAACGCAAATTAAAAGGTCAACAACATCAAATGAAAGTGTGCACAAAGGAGATCACAGAAGGTTTGAACCTGACTAAAACATGGAAGCAAGTGAAGTCATGCATCTTTTGATTATTTGTAAAGTGAGTATTTGGTTCCTTCGATTCGGCTTCTATCCTGCATTGCCATTTCTTCTTCCTCATTCAAAGAGTGCACCACAGTCTTATATAGGAATTTTCTATTTATCAATTTGTTAAAGTTCTTTTGGACTGAATTAAACAATGGGCAATGCAGACGAAACCTGCAAGTGGCTAATCTCATTTATCACGTTGATGATACACAAATGGGACATGCATCAACAAGTGATGCAAGAAGTCTTGGATAAATCGAAGAGATTAAGGATTAATCTGTCGAACAATAATAAACTTAGGCAAAACGTTCAGCCATGAGTACAGAAAAAAGCATCTTAACTTTTTTTGCGTAGTCCCAACTCTGAGTCAAAAAAAGTCAAGTTAGCAGCAAACTTACCACCTCACAATTTGAACTTAGCAACACTAAAGAGCAAATATAGGGTTGGTCTTTGTGTCATCCATCCTCCTTGCGAGGATTAGCTTTGTAAGCAAGAGGTACCACAATCTGATAGACTTTTCCAAATCCAATCAGCACTTTCAGAAGGAAGTCTAATCTCTGATAAAGGTTCCCCTAAGAGAACAGAGGAGCCATTCATATTCAGAAAGGTCAGGAGAGGCATCCCACATACGTCGACGTGTTTGATTTTCTTTGAGAGCAGCATCAAATTCGATTCTCCAGGATTGTTCAATGACCATTGATAACTGTCCATTAGCATCAGAGTACCTCCTGTATACATGACTCCTTCACCTATATATATCAACAGAGACATATCAACACAGACTGACCTATATATAAAAAAGGGATATATATATATATATATATATATATTTGACCTTCGGGTACCAAACATATTTCTATTCCGGCATCCGCATATTTATCCATGGAATATTTCCCAGGGAGGGTATTCTTATCACCGTACAGTCGGACTGACACATCACCTAAGTAACCACGATTCTCAAGAGCTCGTTTGATTTTCTGACGTATAGTTTGGGGATCGAGATGCTTAGGGATTGGGAAATCGTCGACATCCAAGAATACAACTGTGTTGCCCGCTACACAAGTTTCACAAAACGAGAAACGCACAAACAATTACAAGACCGGGAACAAAAAAAAATTAAATCTAAACAAGATATATAGAAGAAATAATAGAGGGAGATGTAGAGAGACATCTTACTGGGGTAAACTCTGATAGGGTAGTGGAAATCCGACGGGTTAGACATTGCTAGCTACGAC
>NW_026618564.1:0-11691 GCF_000801105.2 Raphanus sativus
CTTCGTGGTCTCTGCTCCGGTTTTCAAGACCACTGGAACTGCATCGTTAATCGGGGTCTCTCGGAAAAGCTGTACACGGTTCACCTTTCACCTCCTTCCTTACTCTGAGCCCGGACTTCACATGCGCTGCAGATCTGAGAGGTCCTCCGTGGGATGTTCCGGATCTGAGCAGGATAAAGCTCAAAACTCAGCCATAAAGAGCATCTCAGGCCACCGCGGTGCATCATCTTCGAGTTATAAACGGGGTTCCGTTTCTCTTCTCGGTGGTTGCTCAACCCCCAACAGTCCAATCATCACAGCCTTCTCTCCTCCATCTTGCGCCACCAACGAAGTGTACCTTCACGTTGCCGCACGCACTCTCCGTTCCAGCTCCGCCTCCCATCCCGGATCTAGGGTTTCTCCAGCCAGGCTGGTTGTTAATGGGCCAAATTTCAATTGTTTGTGGGCATGGCCCAGTACCACTAAGGAAGAAAGCGGTCATTTGCTTAGTCAATCAATACCCACTGGTTTGATTAGTTTGGCTAGTTTAAAGATTTCTAAGGGTTTCCTTGGGATCTATGTTATGCGCGTATTGCTATATCAATCTTATAGGATGAATTGTTCGGTGGTTTTACCGACTTTGCTACCGGTACTATCATCCTCTTCTACAAAGGAGAGAATCTTATTACCATGCTTCTTTTCTGTGAAAGGAGATGATTCCTCGGTTATTTTACCGAGAGTTTGCTTCAACTTACTCACCGGTTTGTCACTTTGCGTAGCGGTCTGTACGGGATCTGAAGGTGCAAACGAGAAGACTACTTCGGTTCTTCTCGTTGGTGAGAGTTGGCTTTCAACATCACAATATAAGGTGACTAAATCCCAGCTGTATGACTTTGTCGTACATGCTTCCTCGACGCATCCAAGCTTTGGCTTGAATTCGCTGTCATCTTCTGATGAAGACTTATCATGTTTAATCTTAATTGCTGTTGTGGCTTATGTTTATTTTCCAAGAGGATGTCTAATTCCCTCTGGTTATTGTAGTTTTTCAAGTTGATTTAATGAAAGAAAGTTTGTGTTCAAAAAAAAAAAGATACATAGGTATTTATTTTTAAAAATTTTGTTTGAAAATTATCTAAGAAATTAATTCATAACGATGCTTACCCATTTATTTGCGACGATCATTTTTGCTTTTCGAATCCCTATCATTTATGTCGGAAATTAATATATTTTTATTTATATTAATTGTTTAACTAGATAATAAACTCATAAAATAAACGAAATATAAAATCCTATCTTAGATTGTTATGAAGTTATATAAGGAGATCAATCACAACTAATGGAAGATGTTCTTCATTAGTAAATAAGTAATGAATATTCATATAAATGTATGGAATAAACAAACTAATTTGGATGTTTCTTGTAAAAACAATGCCAACAATTTGTAAGATGATAGGAATGTAGTGGCAATTTTCTAAGACAAAATTTAACCATTAGTATAGATTATAATTTCTTAGATTCCTCTCTTGCAGTCAACTTCGGACCTCGTTTACTACACCTTTGGGGAAACAAAAAAAAATTAATAGAAAAATTACCTAGGATAATTTTAAAATTTTAAGAGTTGTTATGATAACTCTTTAACTTTTACTACCCAAGTAATCGTTTTCATGTTTTAAATTATTAAAAAAAATTGGACTTGGAAAAGTTCCAAATCTTCTAGATTTGAAACTTACTACTTAGATTTATCCATCTGCGTGGTTAGATAGCCTGGGTATCTAATTTCCAAATAGAACAACCAACTCCTTGAAAATTAGTTTGGATTTCGACCTGAAACACCTTGAATTTGTCAAAAAAGATATAACAAATTTTGTGTCGGTTTAAGTATTATTTTAGTTCGGTTAGCATTCAGTTCTTTTCCATTTGGTTTATATTTCCCACTTCCAGAGTTCTAGCCTTCATATGCATTGTCTCAATCACCTGAACTAATGGTCGATAAGACATTACAGCTGCAGCATTCATCTTCTTACCGATCCCAGCTCTCTTCGAACAGACATGTCCCAATGACCATCAACGTCATCTGCATGTTCACATCTGAAATCTTCGTCAATGTACATGTTACCCTTTCGATACGGGCCATACAGCTGTGCTAATTATCTCCCTTTGAATACAGTTTTGTCAGTTTTCTTCTGGAAATTAACGTAATATAAAAGTTGGACCAACTAGGTTGGGGTAGCATGTGGAATAACTCGTGGGTGAGTCTTGCTTATCTAATGTGAGATTCAATGCCACTAAGCTGCATGCTAAACACTATATTTATGTGGCGAGGCAATTTCCCCGCACCGTGATATGTTCATATCAAATATAACGGAAAATGTAATATTATATTAAAAACAAGCACAAGAAACAAACTTCGACCCTGCGTTAACGTTTAATCTTTCAACCGCTAGACCATCATAAATTGGTTTGAACATTCAGTTTTTTATGTACATTCAGTTGTCTATGTACAAATTTAATTTATTTTTGTACTGTCATATATGTACTTAAAATAATGTCATATTTATCTTATGCATTAATATTAAATTTGTACCATTTTCATATTGGGATTGACTTCCAAGTGAAAGCAGGCGTTTTACTGTTTTAGTTTAGGTAAAAGAATGATGCTGTCGTTTCTCTCAAACCCACCTTCCACGTGGTAAGAAACCAATTGTCTAAAAATAGTCTGAAAGCAACTTCAAGAAAACTGAAAAAAAAATCAATGTAGATTGCTTGGTTTTATTATCCTCACATACAATGACTACTGAAGACTTTCGACACTGGAAACAATATTTTCCCGATATTTATGATGTAACTTTTCTAAAAAAGTCTTTCATATATTTATTATGTAACGTGTTTGATCAGGTAAAATAAAGAATGCATGTACTCCTCTGAATCTAAAATAAAGAATGCATGTACTCCTCAGAGGAGGATGATTGCTTCTTGTGGAAAATTGGTAATGACCCCCCCCCCAAAACCACCTTTTCTAACTCTCTTATGTGGGCTCACTTGTTTGATAACCTCCCGGAGGTACCATGGCATAAGTCTGTGTGGTTCAAGGGGAGAATCCCAAAACACGCCTTCCTTACTTGGTTGGTGACTCTGGATCGATTGTCTACACGGGACAGAATGAGACGTTGGGGGGTTTCCATTTCTCCGTTATGTCCTCTGTGTAACTCTGAGAATGAGATCCGTCAACATTTGTTTTTTGAGTGCGGTTTCAGTAAGGAAGTGTGGGAAGCCTTCTGCTCGGCCTTCCACCTTTCTCCTCCACCTCTATTCATGGACGTATTAGATTGGATCAAGGCTCCTTCTCATGACAACAATGTCAATGTGATGTTCAAGCTCGTCTTCCAGGCGGTAATATACCTGCTTTGGAAGGAACGTAACTCGAGAGTTCACAACCTGTCTTCTCGTCCAGCCGCATCTATCATCTTGGAGATCAAGAGGATTCTTAGTGCTAAGATGGATATCTTATCTAGAGCTCAGAGAAACGTAGCCTCTTCCATTACCTATTTATCTACTTGGCGAGTTGTATTTCCTAGCCGGTAGAAGTTTCTTTTTTCTTTGCAGTTGTATTTTGTTGCTTCTATGAATAAAGGAAATTTAGAGTTAAAAAAAAAAAAAGAATGCATGTACTCTTTAAGGACCACACGGTCATATGAAACCCACATGGAAGAAAAACAGTTGTGACATCAAATTGATGGTTGTAAGAGTTTCTTATTCTATTCGTTTCCAAGCCGAACGACTAAAGTACCGATTGTTTTTACTTCTATGTTTTTCAACTTTTTTGTTGCCATGGACTCAAACCTATAAAGTTTTACATTTTGTTTATAACATTTTGTAAACTTCAACTTTCATTTAGTGAAATGATATTTACATTTGTAGCAAAAGAAAAAAAGTTGTAAGAGTCGGTATTCAAGATTACTGAAGAGTTTTGTATAGTTAACGGTCAATTCATTAAGATAGATTATAGACCAAAACTCCAAAATTTATACGGTTCATATAAGTAAATCTCTTATAATAGAATATAGATTTATTTTCAGCTAGTAAAAAACATAAAACGAGTAGGCAAGTCAAAGTCTTATCTTCTAGGTCAACTGGTACCCATTTCTCACGTCACATATTTTGTCATGTCTAACCAAAAAAATATATATTAGTGTTATATATTAGCCATGTCTCCTATAATGAAAATACAGATTCATTTTTTCAGTCCTATTGATTTGATAATTTGAGTAAATGGGAAAGAGTTGGGTTATGAATACTTCCCTCTTGTTTTTTATTCTCTTCCTTCAAACCCTAAAACATGTTCACGCCAGTTACAAATGCTACGGCGACTTTTTCACCGGTAACTATGGCATCAACCGAGACAACCTCTTATCTACTCTTCCTTCCAACGTCGTCAATAACGGCGGCTTCTACAACGCATCACTTGGCAGAAACAACAGAATCCATGTTGTCGCCTTATGTATAAGAGGCTACGAGGCCCAAGCTTGTAAGACATGCCTCGAGCATGTCATTGACGATACAAAATCCAACTGTCCTCACCAAAAGGAAACTTTCTCATGGGTCACTGAAGAGGCCAATGACGTTTTATGCAATCTCCATTACACCAATCACTCAACTTTCGGCAAGCTAGAGCTTTTGCCATTTACTATCAACCCTAATTCGAAAGTTCTAGAATCATACAAGAATATGACTCTTTTCAGCCAAGAATGGACTGCTATGGTTAATCGGACGCTCGAGGCTGCTTCTACCGCTGACACTTCCTCAGTACTCAAGTACTATAGCGCCACAAGAACAGAGTTCACAGAGATTCCAGATGTTTACGCGATGATGCAATGCACGCCTGATCTATCGCCAAGTGACTGTAACAGATGTCTTAGAGAGTGTGTGAATGAGTTTCAGAGGCAGTATTGGGGAAGACTAGGAGGTGGAGTTGGTCGGCCTAGCTGTTATTTCCGGTGGGATCTTTTCAAATTTTATAAAGCTTTTGATAATGTTACAAAGGTTCTTGCTCCTCCTAGGCAATGTTCTCCGCCTGCTCTGGATTGTGGGAGAGACGAGAAACATTTTGAAGGAAGACATATTGCAATCATTGTGGTCCCTGCAATCATTAATCTCATTATCTTTGTTGGTTTAATCTGTTCTTGGAAGAGAAAAACGTCAGACACCGGAATCAAAGGTAAAGTTATTTAAACAACACCATATATTGAGTTTTGTTGTTGTTATCCTATGTTGCACAAAAAAGTTAGATCCTATATTATATTAGAAGTTCTAACACACTTGGTATATAAGAGTCGATGCGTTCAAGTTTAAATTAAGATAGTGAACATGATATCAAAACTCATTTTATTAACCCAAATAAGATTTGTCCAAATAGGCGCCTAGGATGAAATTCGGTTCAAGGTAACATATAAGAACCAAAATCTAAAGGGAACGTGTTAGTATTTCATATCAGGAACTAACAAGAACCTCTTGTTTTAGAACGTCTTCAACTACTTGATTTTTCATTTTAAATTGGAGTTTGGACTAAAATCTTTTCTTATCCTACTTTATATTAGAGTACAAAATGAGATTACTCTACAAATAAAATAATAAATCTAGTTTTATTCATTACTACTTTTACTCTAAAATGAAATACGATTAGAGTCAAACTCAACTGTAAAATGAAAATTATTTTATTTTAGAATAAAATTAGAGTAATAAATAGGAAATGCTCTTCTATAAGGGGGCTATTTTTTATCTCCCCCCTGATTCCTACAGCCTTTGTTTTGGATCGGTTGCATCCATTGCGTTTACATGAGATCCATTGAGTATACATGATTTTCTACTGCCAAGTGAGCAAATGAAGGAAAGAAGAAAAAGAGAGACTATTATTTCTTCTTTTTTGTTTTCTATTTCCCATTGAGAGTTAAAAATATATATATTTTGACCCAAATGTTAAAAGGTTAGAATATATGCATAGGTTTCTTACATGTCTCATGGTGATCTGCAGAGTCTTATAATCCATATGATGGTCAATCTATGTTACGGTTTGATTTCGTAATGCTTCGAACTGCAACCCATGACTTCTCTCCTGAAACGAAGCTTGGCGAAGGTGGATTTGGATCTGTCTACAAGGTAAAATAAACTAATAAGTCCAAAAAAAATATTTAGATGGGTCAGTGATCATATAGAATTACAATGGTTTTCAGGGGGTGTTACCGAACGGCCAAGAAATAGCGGTAAAGAGATTAACAAAAGGTTCAGGGCAAGGAGATATGGAATTCAGGAATGAGGTCTTACTCTTGACAAGACTCCAACATAGGAATCTTGTTAAGCTTCTTGGGTTTTGTAATGAAGGAGATGAAGAGATTCTTGTCTACGAATTTGTCCCCAATTCAAGCCTTGACCACTTCATATTTGGTGAGCTTTCCTTTGATCATTCCATTTTTGGAATAATTTTTTTAAAAAACAAAATATATAAAAAAAATTAATCTACAGATGAACACAAACGTTGTCTTCTTACATGGGATGTGAGGTACAGAATTATAGAAGGAGTTGCAAGAGGGCTTCTTTATCTCCATGAAGATTCTCAGTTGAGGATTATTCATAGGGATTTGAAGGCAAGCAATATTCTCTTAGACGCTGAGATGAAGCCTAAAGTTGCAGACTTTGGGATGGCAAGGCTTTTCAACATGGACCAGACTCGAGGACAGACAAGCAGAGTTGTTGGAACATAGTATGTATGCTCTGTTTTTCTTTCTTAAGATTCCTCCATAAACATTTCCATTTAACGTGATTTGGTTAATGCAGTGGATATATGGCTCCAGAATACGCAACATATGGACAATTCTCAGCTAAATCTGATGTTTATAGCTTTGGTATTATGCTCCTAGAAATGATAAGTGGCAGAAGAAACAAAAACTTGAAAGAAGAAGAAGGAGAAGAAGAAGAAGAACAAGAAGGGCTTCTAGACTTTGTAAGATTTTCACATATTTTGATCATTATTCTTCTTTTCTTCCTTATTGAAATGTTAAAAAAAATCTTTACAGGTATGGAAGAAGTGGAGTGAGGGAAAATATGCAGAGATGATCGATCCTTTGGCTGCGCCCAGTACCAACATCTCAGTAGACCAAGTAATGAAGCTCATTCACATAGGTTTATTGTGTGTTCAAGAAGATGTTTTCAAAAGACCTACCATTAGTTCAGTTCTCATATGGCTTGAAAGTCATGCTGCTACAACCATGCCTGTGCCCACACCTGTTACATTTCTTACGGCACCATCGTCACCATCATCATCACTGCACGGTTAATGAACCATCAAGCATGTTTGTATACATCTTTGGCTTGCTTATTGCAATTAAAGAGATGCCGTCTAGTGCAAACAAATTATCTTTTTAAAGATTTGTAAAGGGAGGCTTGTATTGTATAATTATTTTCTTAACTTCAAATTCTTAAATAATTATTTCTTCAGTTGGTGTCCACTTCTTAACATTCAAACCATCGCATATCCATAACAATGAACTTATAAAAAACTTTGTTTTTCTGATGCCATTCGTTTGGTAAAATGTTTATTGTTTCATGAACATCTAAAACCTGAAAATTCGACTTAACGTAAAATGAATAAGAACTGAAAAAAATATGAAACAAGCCTGAACATTGATGGATTTTACAAAAAAAAATATTGTAAGCAATTTTGAGAAACACAATGAGTTTTAGTCTTTCATAAAATTCTGATGCTACTTCTTTTAATATACAATGATATGACAATTAGGCTTTGAATGACAGTGGAATCAAGTAAGAAAATATTACTCTGAAAAATATTACTCTGAAAGACACATTCTCACTTATCAATTACACTAAAGAACACAATTCTATTTGACACACTTTATCATAGCAATTTTATCAATATAGTCCTTAACTAATCAGTTGGTCCTTTTTGTTTCCTTTCTTAAAGAGATAACCGATCTCGTTTCATCTCGTTATTGTTTCTCTGCCTTTCCAACAAATAAATCTTTCTTTTTGGTTTTTTTAAAATATCTCCAAACTCAATCTCATCTTACATCGTTATCTGCATAAAGTAAAGCTTTGTCTTTTTATCCAGATCTTTCAGATCTAAAACCGGCCGACAGAGTTTAGAGAAGAAGCGGAACCGCCAACAGAGTTTCTAAAAGAAGGGGAACCCTAATCTCACTGTTCCGAAATCCCATCATCTTGTTCTAAAATCCTATCATCTCGTCACTGACCAAGAAATCCTCCTTTCGTCGTCGATTCGATCCGTGTTTAGACTGCAAATACAAACATAAAAGTCTCAAGTCAACAGTGAGGAAACGAGATCTAACCTTCCATGGCAAGATGTTCATATGAGACACAGGTGACCACAACTCTGCTGACCACTCTGCCGACGGCAACTCTTCTGACCACAACTCTGCTGATCACAACTCTCCTGACCACCAAGTTGCTGACCATAAATCTAGCTACTTGGTGTCGGACTACAACCCACCTGACCACAACTCTCTTATCCACACATTCTTATGTTCATATGAAGGGATGGCTGCGACGTGGATCCTGAAGCTCCTATTCTCAGTCAATATCGCGCCCATCACAATTCAACTCTATGTTGCCATTTCAACAGGCCTGATTCCCCGAACCACCACTCCACTCACCCTACTGAGCACAACTCTGCTGACCACTCTGCCGACGGCAATTCTTCTGACCACAACTCTCCTGACTACCAAGTTGCTGACCATCAATCTAGCTACTTGGTGTCGGACTACAACCCGCTTGACCACAAATTTCTTATCCACACATCCCTTGACCATAAAACTTTGACGACCACATGGATTCAGAACCAACCCCAAGCATCCCAGCTTCCATTGACCACAACTTTGCCATCTCGCACTCACCTGACCACCACTCTCCATTCA
This sequence comes from Raphanus sativus, assembly GCF_000801105.2. NCBI lineage: Eukaryota > Viridiplantae > Streptophyta > Magnoliopsida > Brassicales > Brassicaceae > Raphanus > Raphanus sativus. The sequence continues at coordinate 8,922 of NW_026618564.1, forward strand.
ACAAATAACCAGCACCCACCTCACCTGCTTACATCTCTCTTAATCACAATTCCCCCCAACCCACTACGCACAACTCTCCCACCCAGCCTTCCCAAACCGACGCCTCTCTCCTCGTACAAGGCTATCCAACCATACACCCCTCTGACCACCAATATACTGACCACGAAGCTGATGCACCCCAATTACCAAAGTCGTATCTTATTATTGCACCATCCATGATAGTCTTTCATAGAACTTTGGCAGCCCTTAGATCTTTTTTATTTCAGTCAGATCAAACTATCAAAAATGGTTCTCTTCACCCCATACACCTACTTTTAAAATTGAACTCTTTCTCATTTATTGTAACTAAAACGAAACTTAGTTACAAAAAGAAACTGCTATGGTTGTTTCCTTAAAACCAACATACTTTCCTTTGAACATAATCAGGGCTATTTTCGTCCAAAATAATACAACTGGCAGTGAGAAGTGTGTGAAGTTAGCAATGTGTCCTTTTGCGTGAGAAAAAAACACAAAGTGTCTCTCAATGTAACAAACTCTTTATTGTGATTTCATCTTAATTAGTTATAATTATCTTAAAGATTTTTAATAGTTTTAAGTTCATTTAGTTTTCACATAAATATGTTTATTATGCTTAGAGTTGTAGACAAATTTTGATTTGATTAATAAAAGAAGTTTTTCTAAAGAGGTTTCCATACACCAATTAGAAGAATATTTTCAAACTCTAAAAAGTTTTTGATTAAGCCTAATAAGAGTATTTTCAGTGGTTTATAGAAACCTCTTAAATAAAATGTCTTTTATTAATCAAATCAAAACATGTGTACAACTCTAAGCGTAATAAGCCTGTTTATATGAAAACTAAACAAACTTTAAACTATTAAGAACCGATGATATAACTAATTAAGATAAAAACCACAATGAATAGTAATCTAGATAATTAAGATATTTGGAGTATATCTAAATATCTCTCTGCATCACTAGTCTAGAGAAACAAGAATCAAAGATGTTGTTGAGGTTTACCTACACTGGTAATGTAGAAATTTTGGATTTTTTTCTGGTATGGATGTTAAATTTTATACCATTTTAATTTTTGATAGAAGTTACAATGAAAACAAGTAGCAGAAAAATAAAAACAACTAAACAACACCAAAATACAAAAAGAAAAACACAACAAAATCTAGGAATACAAAAACTATAGCAAATCTTGAATACCAGAACAACACACTTTTCCTAGGATCGCAGTGAGCCAAGACCTGGAGTCTCATTATTGTGGCTTCTAAGTTGCCGCGAGTCTACAGAATATTGGCCAGCCCTCAAAACCCCTCTGGAGCTACAGCTTCATCACATACACACCTTTTGATAACCTGCAAAATTAGCTCACACACCTTCCAAGTCTTACAATGGCTCAAATGGATGCATTCGGAGTGAACGGTTCGGCCCGGCTGAACTGGAGGTTATGCTTCTGTCCCACTGATCTAGCCAAAACCTTTGCTGCACAGTTAAATAATCTGTGCTACCATATGAAACGCCCACTCATCCACCGAGTACCACTGCAAAAAACTTAGATTCTGCTCATACCAAACTTCGATTGACTGTTGCGCTTCTCCTTCATCAGTTCAAGTTAAGCACTCCTACAAAAAAACTGTTCAATTCGGAAGGAGCGTGAAAGGTAGAGTTTGCCACACCACCGAGCTGCTTAAAGAAGAAGAAGCTGTTAAGCCAGATGGGCTTCACACTTAAAACCAATTGGTGATTGGTGGAGTGGCTCATCTATCTTATATATTACTAAGGATCCCTTCCAATACTCGATGTGGGACAACTATGTGTCTAATACGCCCCCTCGAGATGATGGTTCTTTGAACGTCAATCTCGCAATGTTTGGGCAAGGATCGATGAGCCAACTTTGGGCCATATATCGATGTGGAACGGGTTGGACTGCATGGATCGGGCTCTGATACCATGTTAAGCTAGATGGGCTTCACACTTAAAACCAATTGGTGATTAGTGGAGTGGCTCATCTATCTTATATATTGCTAAGGATCCTTTCCAATACCCGATGTGGGACAACTATGTGTCTAATAGAAGCTTCATGCCCGTGAAGTTCTCTGCGCATAACATTCTCACAGTTAGAGAAGAAAGCATGACGTCACCAGATAACCACACACGCGTAGATAGCAACACACACCACTGCATCACCGCAGATATCCTCCTCGTGCACAGGCAACAGAGAAGATTGAGAGACAACTAATATACACAACAACTCTCAAACCCCAGTTTCAAGGTCTAGATTCGGAATATAGGATGAACTGAGGGAACAAACGCCACTTCCCGATCCCATATCCGACAATCTGACCAACGATAGTTCCCGCACCAATGCATCCTGAAATCTCTGTAACCGGCTCAAGCTAATTTTTTTGGAGAACTAACCCTACTGGCTAAACGCGAGACAATTTACAGGTACAGTCTTCAAGCACCATGCCACCGCCTGCGTCAATCCAGATCTGAGACGGAAAAAGGAAATCTCCCGCTGCCGAGCCAACCACCACCGACCCCTAACTCTGCCTCGCCGAATCACCACCAAGTAGAGATGCAAGCATATCAACAGAGAAGGAGAACGAAGGTGAAAGCGAACAGAAAACAAAAAGAAAAAGGCTGATGGTAGAGGTGATTGCCTCTAAACCGCCACCTACATTAATTATGTTTCGAAGTCTTTTTAGGAGAGAGAGGAGAGGGGGAGAGAGACAGAGAGAGAGAGAGAGAGAGAGAGAGAGAG
>NW_026618565.1:0-11691 GCF_000801105.2 Raphanus sativus
CCTTGCGCCGTGGGCAGTCATCCAAAAATATAAGATCTGAAGGATGTATACAATTTTAATAGAGGTCATAGCTTTGAAACCATGGCGGAAGAGAGAGAAAGAGAGTGACAGATATAGGAAAGAGATAAAGATTTATATTAGAAAGAAATAATTGATTTTTAATCGAATGATTTATTTAGTGAAGAGAAGGGTAATGTTGGTTTTTCTACATGTCAAAAGGTGAAAAAACTTCTTGAAAAACGAGAAAAGTGTCTCAATAGAAGAAAGTGATCTATGATGTAATATAAAAGATGAAATGTGACTTTGAATGTAAATCTTTCATAAGAAAAAATCTAAATATATATATAAATTGATTAATTAGTATAAAAATTATGTTTTATTGATAATATGCGTAGAATACAACTATGAATACAAATGATGTCTAAGAATAATATGTTTTTCTCTAGAAGGATTCAGATTTCTTTCTTCTTGTCTTTGATCTTATTCTTTTTTAGAATTTCAAGAGTGGATTGTAGTGGCTTCATGATTTCCAGCGAGTATCATGGTTCTTAATGATTGTTTTTAATGTTTTGACTTATGTTTAGTTCTGGCTTGATTGGACTAGCTCGGGCTAGACCATCTATCTTTCTAAGTCTGATGTTTTTTCCTAGACTTTGGTAACATTGGACCGGGCTCTCGGACCGGATCTGGAACAGGGTGAAATCCACTTCCAAAACTTAACACCGAGTGTGACCAACAGAGGTGACAAAGCGGAAGCACATCGAGGATAAGACCATATGTTTGATATTGGAAGCCGAGTCAGAAAAAGATTTTTTACCTTGACTACCTACCTAGACGTAAGAGTATACACAAATGTTTTGGTGTGGGAACACGCTGCAGTCTTGTGTAAATCATGAATTAACTTGGATGATTAAAAAAAATCCTAAAGTCTTAATGTTTATGTAAGGCTATAAGGCTACTAACTCCATTTCTGGTCAATCCTAAAATGAAGAAAGATGAAAAAATCTGGGAAGGATTGCAGCAGTAAAAGGGTAGAGTTGAGGTAAGCTTTTGCAGATGATTCCTTCGTCTAAGGGCATCTCCAACCCAACTCCATTTTTTCTTTTAAAATAGAATAAAAGTGAATATGGAGTAAGAAATGCTCTAACCCAATTTCATATTTCATTCTGTAATGAAATTTATTCTATAAATGGAGTAATCCATTTTTTGTTTGTTCATTACTCCATTATGGAGTGGAAAATGGAGTTGGATTGAAGCATTTTTACTTCATATTCACTTTTACACTATTTTGGAATACAATATGGAGTTTTACATTGGAGATGTTCTAAGGTTTTAAATGGGGGCTGGGAATAAGACAGTTTTCCCACCGGATGGAGCATCCACTTCTAAATCCTCAATTCATGTAAAATGTTAACTATTTGCGTTTTACTTTCAAAATAATAATAAAGAAAATTTCATCCAGTGGCAGTCCAAATCTACGTACAAATATTATAATCCGCTTATAATAGTAGAAGAACTTCATCATTTTTAAAGTGTATCAAGCAGTTCATTATTATTAACCGTATGCGTATCAACAAAATAATGTATTACTAATAGATTCTGAATATTATATATAGATATATATAATGATTCTTTTTGTATAATTCAAACAGTTTATATATACTTATAGCTAACTTTGTTTATAAAAGGCTATGTTTTATTCTGCTGATCATTTAAATATATATTTTGAATTCATTAATAATTTTTTAAAAATTATGGAATAATAATATATTATTTTAAATTATTCAGATATTTAGTTATGAAATAAATAGTAATATAAAACCTTTTGTCGTCTAATATAAATATCTTATATATTTTTTTAAAAAAACTTTATAATATTTTTGATCATTTTCACCATTCAAACATATATTTTAAATCGATAGATCTATTTAATTTACATTTGTACCGCTTGATCTGCTTGATCCATTTTTATTATGTGCAATCCATCTGATCTGTTAGATCCGTAATGATTGATTCAATTTGGAGTTTAAGTCCTTCCACTCTATGCAAGAGAAAATACAACTGAAGGAAAAGAAGTGAAAATGACGAAGTTCTAATCAAAACTTTTATAGCCATGTTGAAGATCGTTGACTGTGCAGTTGTTGCTGCTTCGGTTTTGGGATTTATATCACTGTTTGTGGTTTCTAATTTCCAAGACTTCATCTCACTTTGCAGTTCGATGGTTGCTGAGATTAGAGAACTTATCCACATCATTAGTTATTTGGGCGTTTTCTATACCCTTAATTTCTATATTGTATTTGATTCTTTGTAATAGCTGTTTGTTTGGCATGAATGACTTCGTTTTCATGTATGTATATTTTTTCCATTTATGGAGAGTAAGAATTTTATAAAAGTAAAGTTTGATAGAAAAAATATTCTCTCCGTTTCAAATTATCTGTCATTGTAGAGCAAATTTTTTGTTTCAAAATAAAGTTCGTTTTCGGTTTTCAATGTAAAATTTATTGAAAATATTCTCTATTTTATTTTTTTATTGGTTGAAATATGGTTATGTATATTAGTAATAGTGTTTTTATTTTGAAAATATATAAAATTAAATGTTTTCTTAATCTGTGTGTATAAACTTAGAACGACAACTAATATGAAATGGAAGGATTAATGTATAATATTTTAGAACATAGAAGAAGCAAATCACTTTTTGTGATAATGATGCATAATTAATATTTCTCTCTTAACTTCCCAATGCGACACGACCGATTAGATTTTGAACCAAACTAAAGAAGCAATAGAATAAAAAAAGAAAAGAAAAAAGAAGAGAGTACCGAGACGGCAAGAGACACGTTGAAGGAATGGCCCTCCCCTCCCCTTTGGCATTATGTCAGGCCGTGGCTCCTTTCCCTACGCCACCAATCAATTCAATTCAAAACTCATTTTTTTTTAATTAGAAAAAGATCTCTGCCCTCTTCTTCTTCTCCCTTCTTCCTCCCATTCTCCAGAGAATCAATCCATTTGAATCAATTTTTTGACGAAAAAATATAAATCAATCGATTAATTGATTTGATTTGATATTCAGAGGGGATGGGTTTTCTGGTGGACACCCAAAAGGAAGGAGGCGGACACTCGTGGGGTTACCTCAGGAGTTTGGTCCGAAGGAAACAGGTCGACTCTGCAGCAGCCGAGCCTCGTTCTCATCATCACCAGCTCGCCAAAGCCTTAACTGTTCCTCACTTGGTTGCTATTGGTAAGTTCTGAGTTTTAGGATTTTCTTTTTCCCACCAAGATTGATCCTTTTTGTATGTTTTGTATAAAAGGTGTTGGAGCAACGATAGGAGCGGGAGTGTATATACTTGTGGGAACAGTTGCAAGAGAGCACTCAGGACCCTCTCTTGCTTTGTCCTTTCTTATTGCTGGAATCGCCGCTGCACTCTCTGCCTTTTGCTATGCTGAACTCTCTAGTCGTTGTCCCTCTGCTGGCAGCGCCTATCACTATTCTTACATTTGTGTCGGCGAAGGGTACTCTTTTGTCTCTCTTACTTACTATTCTATTCTATTCTCTGCTGACTTTGATTTTCTTCTTCTTGGATGATTTTAAAGAGTTGCGTGGTTGATCGGTTGGGCCCTGATTCTGGAATACACGATTGGTGGCTCTGCTGTTGCTCGTGGCATTTCCCCTAATCTGGTCTCTTTACTAGCTTTCCATACTTTTTGTTCGTCAAATTAATGTTCTTTATTATCCTTAAGTTGCTTCATGCTTTCAAAGGCCATGTGTGTGTGGACTATTCATACACATCCTTTCTCTTGGATTCTTGTTTTATAGATCATTTGAGTGTTAGTTATGGATTAAAAATAAAAAATCAAGGAATATTCTCTTTTTTTCTTCTTCTTTTTACTTTCTGTTTAGCTAAAGCTTTTTGGGCATTAAAACACTATTACAGGCATTGATTTTTGGTGGTGAAGATGGTTTGCCTTCATTCTTAGCGCGTCACCAGATCCCAGGTCTTGATGTTGTTGTTGATCCATCTGCTGCTATTCTTGTCTTCATTGTTACTGGCCTCTTGTGCCTTGGAATTAAGGAGGTGCGTTACATACATACACACTCTTTTTTTTAGTTTATTTCCCCACTGATTTAAATTGTTACTTGCAGAGCACATTTGCTCAGGGGATTGTGACTGCAGCCAATGTGTGTGTCTTGTTATTTGTCATCGTAGCTGGCAGTTATCTGGGCTTCAAAACTGGTTGGGCTGGTTATGAACTTTCTTCAGGGTAAGATAAGCATTATTCACCATCCCTTAAGAAGACAAATAGGATCAAACCAAAACCATTTTATTTTATTTTTAAGGTTTTTTCCATTTGGAGTGGATGGAATGTTTGCTGGTTCTGCTACAGTCTTCTTCGCTTTCATTGGCTTTGATTCGGTTGCAAGTGCTGCAGAGGAGGTAATTTTGGGAAAGCTTTTTTTACCCTTTCAAGCAACTAGTACTTATAAGGGTATCCATATCTATGGGCAGGTGAAAAATCCCCAGCGGGATTTACCAATTGGAATTGGTCTTTCACTCTTTCTCTGTTGTTCTGTCTACATGATGGTCTCCATTGTGATTGTTGGCTTAGTCCCTTACTATGCCATGGATCCTGACACTCCCATATCCTCTGCGTTTGCTAGTCATGACATGCAATGGGCCGTGTAAGTACATGGTCGTTTCAGATCCAGTTTTTGTCATTCTACTTAGACATATACTTATAAGATTGATTTGGGGACTTTGATGTAGATACTTGATAACTTTAGGAGCAGTCATGGCTCTCTGCTCAGCTTTGATGGGTGCCCTTCTCCCTCAGGTAAAAAATTAGCTCTTTCTTCCTTGATGTGTGGTTGTTTACCTCTCAATATGACTAATACTCATTTTCACAGCCGCGAATTCTGATGGCAATGGCTAGGGATGGTCTGCTGCCTTCTCTTTTCTCAGACGTTAATAGACGCACACAGGTTCCGGTTAAAGCGACCATAGCAACTGGGCTTTGTGCAGCAACCTTAGCCTTCTTTATGGATGTTTCACAGCTCGCAGGCATGGTAAGAGACAGTATTGTTTATTCCTTCTCTAGTGGAACTTTTTCTTCGTAATTTTAGTATTTTAAGAGTTGGTGATGATGGTGCAGGTGAGTGTTGGGACACTTCTGGCATTTACAATGGTGGCAGTATCAGTGTTGATACTCAGATACGTTCCTCCAGATGAGCTACCCCTTCCGGCATCCCTCCAGGATAGAATCGACTCTGTTTCCTTTACATGTGGTGAAACAAAGTCATCCGATCATGTTGGCACTTCTGACAATAGTAATAAACAGCCTTTACTTGCCGAGATTGATGCTTCGGTTCATTTCCCAGTTATGGAGAAACAAGAAGCTCTTGGGTGTTGTAAGTAAATTCCACTATTGAGACACATCCGTATCTTCCACTAAATTGTTTTAGCACAGACTTGACATTTGTCAATGATTTTCTTAATAGGGGTTTTGAGCGAAGAGAACAGAAGGAAGGTCTCTGGATGGAGCATTATGTTCACATGTATTGGGGCCTTCCTTTTAAGTTATGCGGCATCAAGCCTCAACTTCCCAGGGTTGGTTCTCACTCACCATTGTCTATTTAGAGCATTGGTTTTCCTCAAAAGAAAAAAGCTTTTATTTGCTTCTCATCATCTGAAAATGGTTTACAGGGTTATTAGATATCCACTGTGTGGCGTTGGTGGAAGTCTCCTCCTTGCTGGTTTGATTGCTTTGAGTTCTATAGATCAGGATGATGCCAGACACACTTTTGGACATTCTGGAGGTAAATGAATTACTATTATGATTTGATTTTGGTAAACAATCAATTTCTTAAGCATGTGAAAGGCAGGCCTTAAAATATATCTTAAGTGTGTTGTGTCAAAATTCGTTTTGAATAGGTTTCATATGCCCGTTTGTACCACTCCTGCCAATCATATGCATCCTAATCAACATGTACCTTTTGGTTAACCTTGGGTGAGCATGCTCCTCTTTTATTTCCCATTATTTGATTCCTATAAAAGAACCATCATAGATGGAATCTCACTGACTGCTTAAACTTAAACAGATCCGCGACATGGGCTCGTGTATCTGTGTGGCTGGTGATTGGAGTGTTGGTGTATGTTTTCTATGGAAGAAAACACAGCTCCCTGGCTAATGCAGTTTACGTAACTACAGCTCATGCGGAGGAGATATATCGTGAACATGAAGCTACTTTGGCATAGTGTCTGTTTGAGGCAAGTTCTTTGGTGACAAGAACTATACATATGTAACAAAATCTGTACTATTACATCGTTTTGGATGAAACAAGACTGGCATAATATATTCCCACACGTTCTTTGTATATAATATATGTACCGATATAATCAGAACAGATTCGGGACTTGTCAGTATGGTATCTCTGTTTGGAGGGTTCATGAGTCTACAAAAATGTTATGCATTTTCTACAAAATGGGTGTTTATTTTCCTTTATGTTTTAAACACATCATGATAACATGAGCATTCGGCTAGCATTCAGCTATGAAAAATGTCTTTTAAACAATCATTCACTACAATCATGATATGATGGCAGGCAGTAAGGCTAATGCTTAAGGCCAGGCACCCCATTTCTGGTCTTCATCTGGGCGACACCACTCAGCATCCACTTTTTTATTCTCTTTGCTAATGTCTTTTTGAGTGGTTAATGGCCATAGGTCTCCCCAAAAGGATTTCTTGGCTTGCAAATGAAGATGAGGGTTCTTGCTTTTCGTTATCACTCTCCTCTCAAAAGCTCCCTCTGACCCTTCCTCGTTGGTCGGCACACACATGTCCAAAGTCACTTGTTTCCCCTTGCGGAATGGTGGGAATATGATCCTTCCCCATCCTCCTCCCACGCTCGCCCTCCCACTCCCACTCCCCTCTTCCTCTTCTGTTTCTTTTACTTCTACTTCATCCTCATCAGTATCTTCACCTTCGTCTTCTTCTTCTTCCAGCTCATCCTCGTCCTCATCGGTGATATCAGAGTCCTGTGCTCTTGGATCAACATAAGGCACCTCAACCACCTGTGTTTTGATGAACTCCTCTGCATACATCAAAATGGATTCGCATATCCGTCAGCTCAAAATGGTCCAACTCTAGCAAATATATGTATCTCATAAAATTAGCCCCAGACTTTTACCATAATCAATCTCGAGATCTTCCGGTTTCCTATTCGCGCGCATCTCCTTCAAAGTCTCCAGTTTCAAATTATCAAGAGGCCATGCTTCCCTATATTTTGAAAGCAAAACCCAAAATACTTCACAATCTTGAAAAAACAACTTTTCTCTCTAGGTATTTTAATATTAATATATATCATTCAACATCACCAAAAACTACCAACCGTGGGCGCTGACCTCTCCTGAAAACCACAAAGCAAAACTTCTCATCCTCAAAGCCACGCAAGGGAACACCTTTTGTACGCTGCAAAAAAAGGCTTAAGGTTTTGAGTTTGGAGTCATCAGCAAACAGAGAGATGACTAAAACATTTATATGTTTGCACATAAAACATTTATATGTTTGCACAAGGAAGGAACCTTGTAGGAACGCTGAGACGAAGTCCTCTGCAACCGCTGAACAAAATGGCAATACTTTCCAGTGTTTTCCAACGGACACTTTCCATCATGAGGGCACTGCTCTCGTTTGCAACCCAAATTATATGTTTTCACAAATACATTCAACATTAAAAAAAACAGCACCTAAGGAGACTTTTTTCAGTATTTTGACACTTACGGGAGCAACAATATGCGCACCGGATTTGAGATCCAGCACTTCCTTGCCAACTTCAGCTTTCTCCTTTTTACGCAGTTTCTTGACAAAAATGGAGAACATTCCAAAATAAGCAGTAGAGGTATAAATAACTTGTGACAGCAAAGGGAAAAACAGATGGCCATTTGAAAACACTACTCTGTTCTCCATCCACAGTATATAGGACCGCATCTGAGATATGATATTAGCACCATGTGGCGTTCCTGGTTCAACCAAAACCTGTTCCGCCAGATCATATGTGAAGAGTTCCGTAAGACTCATTGGATAGTGTAAAAGAGACTCATAGAGGAGGAAGGTTGAAAGCATACCAAGAGATCATCTGTAAGGTCCCAGAGCTGGCGAACCATAGTAATCCTGTCTTTTAGAGATGGTATCTCCCCTAGCACATAAGACTTAAACCACCGTTTGTAAACTTAATCAGCAAATGACTTATAAACAAGAATCATTATAAAGAAGATAAAATGTTAACCCACAGCGATGACAAGCTCATGTTTCCTCTCGGATTTATCATTGAGGATTCTGCATTTCTTGTTGAGCTCCTGGGAAAGGGATAGCAGGCTAGTATACCCATGGATCAGAGGCAAATCCTTGAGGCCTTTGCATATTCATCATCATAACAACAACAACCAGTAAGATGAGAATCAAACCACAAGGCAAACACTTTTATCAATTACCCTGAAGCAAGTCACGTCCTGCACGCTGCATTGATTGAGATGGTTCCACTATATTAACTTTCTCCGCACACTTTGGCCAAACCTCTTGAACTGCCCTACAACATTGTCACCACATAGAAAGAGAGAATCAATCAACACCGGAAACAAAATAAGAAAAAGACAATAATGCCCTCCTCACCAGAAGCCAGAACCGGTGCCGGCACCAAAATCAAGCACCCTCGTAGGCTTAAAACCCGGTAGCCTTCGACGAATCTATAAAAAAAAATTAAAAATTGTCAGCTTAATCAAATGTATTACATATATCATCATATTGTATATAGTTCATATACTGGTATATGAACTGATATAATATATGTAATAAAATGAAACTAGAGTTAAAAAAAAAAGGAAGCTTTTAAAAGACCTCAGTGAGGACTCTGTAACAGACGGAGTAAGCGGCAGGCATACGAGACGCCACGTAAGCAGCAGTCTCGCCGTCTCTGTACTCGAGACCGCTGTCTCCGTAAACCGTCTGTATCTTCCACCGCTTCGCCTCCACGGAGTTCATCGAATCCGCCAGACGCTTCGCCGTCGTCTCGGGCAAGAGAAGGTTGGAGTCCTTGATCTCCTGGAACGATTCCGACAGCTGGCGAACCTTCTTCCTGATGTGAGGATCGTCTTCCTCGCGGAGGTATTTCTTTATCGCGCGACGGAGACGCACGGGCACGACAAGGCACCTGAACGACTGCTTCGATAGTGTCCTTAGGGCTTCGATCGTGAATGCTTTCGGGGCATTCGCCATTTCTATTGATCTGAATTGCGTTGCGTTGCAGGCGAGGTTTTAGCATAACCTCTCCTCCCAGGAGGAAGAAGACGAGAGGGTCTAGGGTTTAGTCCAGTGGGCCAACGCTATTGTTTTAAAAAACAAAATGGGCCTTATATGACCAAATGGTTATATGATAACACTACACTACCATGGCCCCGCTGAGGATCACATCATTTTGATTCAAGATTCCAACTCATATAATCCACAAATAAAAAAAATTTATACCCACATTTACCCTGCCAAAACCACGGGTAATCCGTCAAAGTCGCAGATAATACTAATTCTGTTCAAAATAATTATTTTGTTTATATAAAAATTATTCTTAAAAGTAATATTAAAATAATGTATACTAAATAACAATTATATAAATCTTTATAATATTTTACATTTTTCGAAAAAAATTCTTTTAAAAAAAAATTACAAGAAAAATATTTACGGGTTAAAGAATATCAGCGATTCAAACTCAACTGATCCCCATCCATCTCATTTAAAATAAACTCTGTAACTAAAATTTTCTAATTACTCGATCTATACCTGCCCCACAGTGGATCAAACACAGCAGAATCCACGGGTTTTGAATAAAATTTCAGCTCTATTGGAATGTTTCATTTCAGCACTATCACGATCCAACACAATTAGTTACATCAAACAGATTTCATTTCTCTAGAGAATGTTCCCCCTGATCAAGGGCCAATTGCTATATTAGAGAAGTTCCATTGGGACTTGAAAGATACTCAATAAATATTTCTAATAGTAAAGTAGAGGTTAAAAATAAAGGAAAAATTTCTCATATATGACATTTATACTCATGTAAAATCTTCATGCCATCATGTATTAATCTTTAAATGGTTTACATTTTCTAATTTTGAAATTTTATTAAATAGCTAGAATTTGTTAAAATACTAATATAATAAAATTAGATAATTTATTATTATTATTATTATTATTATTATTCTTTGAATATCTCTTGCTTTAGATATTTATTTTCTTTGAAATATCTAATTAAGGTGAGTATCTAAAATTGTTAAAATTAGTATTTTAGTAATTTTCAATTAATCATTTAAACTCTGAAAGTTCAAAACATTTGAAAATTAACACATTTCACAAATATTCCATGAATATCTACAAATCTTTTATTTGATAAGTTTTTCTGTTCTTTTAAAGTTGAGATACCCATATATAAAGTATATCTCACTGGAGATGTTTTTTTTTTAACAGGGATGTTCCGCAATCCGTAGACCCGTAGACACTTCCGTAGCTTTCCGCAATCCATAGGCCCGTAGTCACTTCTGTAGCTTTCCGCAATCCTTAGGCCCGTAGTCACCCCTGGCCCGAAACCAGCCATTACTAATATCCATTACCCAAGGGCCCAGCACCAACGCCGCACTTAAATTTTAAACTTGGGGAGGGCGTAAAGCATTTCGTGGCCACAAGGGGTATTCGAACCTGGATTCTTATCGGCGTTGGAACTGCCTCAAGACCACTAGCCCACCACCTTGTGGTTACTCATTGGAGATGTTGTTAGAAGTTCATAAAGTAAGATTGACATATCAAATTTTTGGATTACCCAAGTTTTTCTTATAAAACAAAAATTATCAAAGAAAAGCCATATCAATTTTTTTAGACATGATTGATGTGTTAATTTGTATACGAACCAAAAAAAGTGTTGTTTGCATATTATAAAGTTCATGCATGCAATATCTTTTCGTCTAAACATAAAGTAACAAATTAAGAATTGATTTTCAAAGTTATTCTTTATATATTGATTGTGCTAGATTGATGTAGGTAGGAATTACATAACAAAGACACAGCTAGATTTTACAAAACCCTACAACTATATTTACATAAAGAAAACACACAACCACATATAATATAATATGGAGGCATGGCTTATACACACTACACACACAAACGAACATATATTGCTATATATATACACATATATTATAAAGTAATGCTCTAGGTCTTTTAACAGGGCTTGGGATTTAGACATACACAGCATCGCTGATTAAAGAGAAGTTAAAGGTTTGATAAACGTTGGAGTGGAAGCTGGAGAAACCAACAACTCAGAAGCAGTCCACAGTCTCTGAGCTTTAAGATTGCACGATCCAGATTTGGAAGTTCGAGCTTCATTGCAGTCTGAAAAGTATTTGCCACACACGTTCCTCAATCTCGGACTCGTTGCTACGTAGCATGTCGTTGCTGCTGCCTATAAATAATTAACATGGTTCATTAAGCTATTTTCTATGATATACATATACGATTTATTAGTGAAAATCGATTAAGTATTGATTGATTTGCGTACCTGAGGAACAGACTTCAATAGCTTGGAGGTTAAAAAGAAGACTAAATCAGTGATGAGGCCGTCTCGGTCTCGTGTGAGACGTGTTCTCACGATTCCAG
>NW_026618566.1:0-11688 GCF_000801105.2 Raphanus sativus
CTTATATCATGAACAACACCAACATATATGCATGTCGTTGTTTCTGTAACATTGAATATACATGAAACCTTTTTCACTAATTATATAGAATTCTTGACACGATATCAAATCTACAAACATAAACCACTACATGGTTTGGCTCATCGATTCTAAGATTTCTGTAGTCCGCATACGAGATCTCTCTCTTCTCTTATTATTTGACTTCAATTTTGTCAAACTTCGATTTTCAATGGCGCAAACTCGTGTTGAAACCTCACTTTAGGCAACAGCTGCTCAAGAAAAAAAAGGCAACAGTCAAGGCACACTGATCTATGCCGTTAGGCCTGGGCATTCGGGTACCCGTTAAGATTTGGATAGATTTTTCGAATTTTCGGATTTTTGGGTTTTCGGGTTTATGCTCTTAGGTCCCATAGTAAAATTTTATTAGTATGGGTCGGGTTCGGATAATAACACTTCGGGTTCGGTTAAAAATTATATTGCGTCCTAAAACCCATAAAGTAACCATATATCATTCGGGTTCGGTTTATATCAGTTCGGTTCGGATATAACCAAAGTAAAAAACAAAAACTTAAAGAAAAACATAAAGAAAAACAACTAAATTAATAAAAATTAATCTATCACACATAAAATTGCTAAAATAACAATAAAATGTTAAATCAAACATGAAAACAAATATTATTTGTAAACAATATACATTATATTATAAAGAGTAGACTTGTTATTCTAATAAATAAATTATAAATTAATTATGTATAACTAATTGTGTACTTAAAATATTTTTTATATTGTTAATATTTATTATTATATATCATATTACCACGAATATTAAATTTAATAACTAAAATACCTATATATATATTTCAAAATATTTATATTAACTATTAGTTTTAAGTTTTTCGGGTTATCCGTTCGGGTTCGGTTAATAACACCTCGGATTCGAATATTTTTATACCATCCTATAAGATCCGTTCGGGTATTTTTACATTTCGGATCGGATAACGGATCGGATTTTTGATTCGAGTTTGGTTCGGATTTCAGGTTCCGGATTTTATGTCACTGCCGTCGCTGCATGGCTTTAATTACGACGAGTGGTCCACCAATTTGCGATTGGCATTGAAAGCCCAATTTTTTTGGGTTTGCGTATGAATCTATACCGTAACCCACTAAAAATTTAGAAGAATTCAAAGATTGACAACGCTTTAGTGGGGTGGGGGGGGGGGCTCTGGGATGAAATTGACGAATGATGAAAGCATCTCGACTTCCATGACCCACATCGACCATGTTCGTGAGCTTTGGACACATGTCCATAAACGTATTGGTGTAAAAAAAAAAACAGATAACATAGCATTTTGAAGAAACCAAAAATGTTGAAAACAAAAAAATGTGTCAAGAAACTTATTATGATAGATTTCGTCATACTATATGAAATTTACTTTCCAGTAAACAGAAAATATGTATCGTGAAAAGTGAAAACACACAAAGAACAAACAATCTCTCAAGGCTTGGTCGGCTCATTCGCCTCCTCCTCGGCTGCTTCTTCAGCATCTTCAATCTCGCTCGCTAACTTCACCAAATCTTCCACCAGAATTTTGCCATCTAAAGAGAACAAAAACAAAAAAAAAGAGCTTCAATCAAACAATCCGGAAAAAAAAATCAAGTTGAGAAGTTAAGGCAATGGAAAGAGTTGTGACCTTTATCTTTAGAAAGATTCTGAATAAGCTCTTGAATTCCCTCTTTGCCCAATGTGTCCTTTAGGTACATCGCAGCCGATGCAACTTCATCTGGACTTACCTTTCCATCATAGTCTCTGTGTACAAACAAAATTGTTACTTATAAACTCTTGAGAAACAAATCTAAAGGATGATTCTACACAGACCTGTCCAGGAGTCTCCAACGGTTTCCAATCTTGTTATCGACGTCATCTATTTCCTTTTCGAGTTTCTGGAGCATTGACTCAACCTAAAGACAGAAACATATATCAAGATAGAGATTTTTTTTAAAGAAAAAAAAACACTCCGTAGTTTATGACAGATGCAAAGAAATAAACTTGTTGTTACCCTATCTAACAGTGCAGAAGAAGTTTTATCAGCAATTGCTTTCTGAGCACTTCGGTCACTATCTTCTCGAGCAGCTAAGTAAGCTTTCCTAGCTTCTTCCTCATCATCAGTACCACCTTTCTCTACCATGCTGTTGTATAGATCTACCTGTAGCATAATATGAATATAAATTTACTCAGAAGAATGTAAGATAAAAATCTAGAAGGCACAGATTTTTTTTACCTCCTTTTTAACTAGTTTGAGGAACTCTTCACGCTCCATGCTAACAGACTGGGATCCAAACAAGTCAAAATAAACAATAAGCATTAACGTCTTTCTTTACCACTGATGGTAAAATAAATGGTAAAGTCCCCCATACAGATGCGGAAGCTAAAACTGCCAATGCACGGCTGAGCTCACAGAGCTGCTCATGTTTCTCAAGAGTTTTCGCTTTCACTTGTTCATTAGCATCCTTAGCTGTAGATGCCAGCATCTCGTCCAACGCTACATCTTTTTGGCTCGAAGCAGACTCTTTCATCTTTGCCATTTCCTCCTCTTCTTCATCCTCTTCCTCCTACATTCAGTTGAATCCCAACGTAAGAAAGAAAAGAGTTTCCAGATAATAACTCAGCAAGTTCACACATGCAAGAAAACAAACTTCCGAGGCTCCACGGAAAAGAGAAACATAGTTTCCTCAACCATGCTTTTACTTGGTAGGAAAAGACAAAAAAAGGAAGACCTTGATTAATTCTTCTTGCATTTCTAAGTATTCTAACTTCCTCTTCCTTTCTGATACAGAATCTTCTGATGACAGAGCTGTGACCCCAACTGTGTCCAGAACCTCGTCTGGCAGAGAGGAGAGAGTAGCTTGAACAGCTTCTTCCGGCTTGAGTTTCCCAGACATGGAGAACGATCTGAAAGACAATTGCGGGAATGTCGTTTTTAATTCTGTCGTATAGTATATATGTCTTATGAGTTGCAGGACAAGCTTACCTAGAGAGAATTAAGAGGGATGATGGAACTGAATGGTTGAGGGACAAATCCAGCCAGTCAATTAACTGCAAAAAAATGATTTGCAGATCAGAAATCACCTGTATCTCTAGTTTAACATCTAAAACAACAGATGTACCAAAAACAAGATCATTCTTGTTGTTCACAAAGAGTATCGTCTGTAATACCATTTCCAGAAAATATTGCATGCTCAATAATATTTATAAACGAGCAATAACCTGCTGTCTCATTTCTTCAACTGAACCTAATTGAAGCATTCCTCTGTATCTGCAAGCTTGGCGAAGTTCAGCTTCTGAAAGAGACTCCACACCCTCAGCTTTGATCAACTTATCATCCTTTTTAATCCTGCGAAGTCCAAGGAATGGCAATGCCCAATGGTAATGTGGAAATGAGAAAATAAATTTAGATGCGTAAATATATTGGATCCGGCGTCTTGTAGAGTATATTAAAACCCAGAAGTCTGACGATGCCATCAAAAACAGATAAATTGTTGAGGACTCATTGTCCAACACTTGGGACCAGAAAAAATGGCAGTATAAGCAGTGTGTTGAACTTACTCCTGTAATCTTTTCCGAAGCATGTAACGTAAGTATGCATCCGTTCCGAATGGGCTAATACCCATGTATTTGCACATATTTACCAATCGAGGCCTGCAGTTAAGAAGATTATGTATAAACAAAATAAGTCAAGAGAGAAGTAGTATCGTAATATATACAATTTTGACTAATGCGTAACCTGTTAATGTTATCCAATGTAAGTTCATCATTGAATAGTTTTGCAAAACCCAAAATTTCATCATTTGAAACACCAACTCCTCTTCTGACCTGTACAATTGATTAACGAAGGTATCAGTCCATCTTGAAGAAACAGAAGGAACTCAACTGTACAAGATAAGAAGAAAAGCGAACATTGTTCATGAATCCATCTAGATCTTCTGCTGTCTTTTTTATCTCACCACTGCGCGAGGTTTGGACTTCCTTTGCCATTTCTTTCACAGTATCTTGGAGAAACTTTGCATACTCCATCCTTGCATTCAGCCTTCTTTTTAGTGCCTCCTGAAAAAGAAAAGTTCCAAGAGTTTTAGCATCTAACTTGACAAACAGGATAGAGTTGAGACGACAAAAGATCAAACAAAATCATACTTCCCAGATCAATGTAGCTTAAAATAGTAAAATATAAATAATTTGTGTTTCTTTTAGCATTAAGTAGCCTAAGTAGTCTAAATCAGTTTCAAACAAAACAAATTCCAGTGCTCAGATGTTAGCACGTGTTCAAAAGATTACAATTCTTCACGGGAAAATAGATTAAGGGCTAAACATCCAACTTCAAACATGGGGCTATGAATATGTTCCCGATAACTTCAGCCACTTCAAATTTCAAAACAGTCACAGCCCTACATTAATGTTCAAACCAGATCTTTTACTAATATGAAGGGGAAAACAAGACAAACCAATCTCATGACGAATGAAAATCAATATATGGGTTCTAGGCAAGTCTTAAAGATGTAACTGGCAATACTAAAACGTTTTAATGTTGGTATATGCAAATGTTCCTTTTGAACCTCAAGTGTATTGCATAAAGAGAAGGGTGTATCAATGGTAGATATATTTTCATAAAAATTCGAAAAAGGCATTATCTTGAGAATGAAAGAGCCAAAACATAGTAAAACAATGTGGAAATATAGCTCATAAAGTCTCTCCTGCTTGGTGTCAAATAGTCATGCAAAATCTTCCAGTCGGTAAGGAAAGAATTCTCACGACATATAAAGAACAGAGAAGGTTTTTTAACAATACCTCTTCTTTCATCTTGTCCTGGAAAGTTGACGGAAGCATGTTTGGAAACAGCTTAAGAGCTACCGGTAGCAAGAACTCCATGAAGGGGACAATAATGAAAACTGCAACCGGGACCAATCTAAAAATGTCGGCAGTGGTTCGAGTGAGTTGCTGTCGTTCCCTCCTAGAGAGACCTTTCCCATTAGCAAGTTTAACAAGCAGCCTAACACTAATCCTGACATCAGCCCAGAGCAACTTCGTCCCCAGCCAGTAGTGTTGCAGCGTAGACTTAAATTCATCTTTCCAATGGCGAAGCTTGTTGGCCCAATCTTCCCTGCAGAACAGATCTTATGTTAATAATAACAATAACAAGAAGTTCCATCAAATACAGCTCACAAAAAGCCACAATCCTGACCTGCTCATGGACGCAATAGCTCTCAAAGCAGGACCAATCCCAAGAAGAAACGCCCGCACACGTTGCATAATGGACACATCAGACTTGTGTGAATCTTCCAGTTTCTTCGCTTTAGCTTTAGCTTTAGCCAAACTCAGCCCCTCCACTGCTTCATCACACTCCTCCGGAGAGGCTTCTTTGCTCAGTGAAGTAACCTTCTCTCCCTTCTTATCATCATCACGCCTGTTGGCCGTTGCCACAGAAGACCACAAAGACTGTTGAACCAATCTATACCCAAACGGGTAAGGAAACTCTAACTTCCCAACTCCTCCGTTACTAAAATTAGGAGACTGAAGCAATCGACTTCCACGGAACCCCTCAAATGATGAAGTGAACGACTCTTTATTCTTGAGAAAAGAAGGCAAATTGGAATCAGGTTTTCCATGATCCAGATTACCCTTAATGTTCTCGTATCCAAGCTTTCCTTGACGCTCAACGCTTGAAAGGCATTGGATCGTGTTAAAGTGTTCACCTAGAGACTGAACGATGTACTTCCTTCTTCGGAGAAGCGCTCTTGAAGCCATAGTAATGTTTTAAAAGCTCTATACAGTGTGAAACCAGCTACTACATACCATCAAAGCCCCAACTCTAAAAATGTTTATCTGCATAGTGATTATACGCACTACATTTAACATTCTACACAGATAATATGATGATTAATCAAAATCACAATACTCTTAAGCAAAAATCACTCCAAAGAAGAAACGATTCAGGTTTTCACTAAAATCGCATTAGCATATGAGATCTTCTTCCCATTTGATGAACATTAAGTACGAATCCGAAACGTAATAGTTGATTCATTGATTGATTGGGATGAAATTAAGATGATTAAGAGAAACTAGAAACTCATCGAATTGCTTCCGACTTACATCTACAACGCCGACGCAGGAAGAGGAAGGATCGATCAAACGCGAGAGAGAGAGAGGAACTGGAGGATGGATAGTTCGAGCGTCAAATGAATCGTCACTCTGAGAAGAATGATTCAACGTGTTTCTGCTGATTTTGACCGTTTTGTTCCGGGTCGGGTTCTATCCGAAATGACAAATAGAAATATCTTCTACCCGGCTCCGGATCTCTTCCGGATGTTTTGTGAATATTCTTTTTCTTTTTCCGTTTCGTTTTGCTTAAAAAATAAAGAGAGATTGAGCTCTACCACCATAAAAAAAACGTCTAATTCACTCTCTAACTAATAGCCCTAATGTTTTTATACACTCTGTTATCTATATATAAATACATTATTGCTCTTCTTGCAACGTGACTTAATAGTCTTTACATCTTCCCTATCTATTTTCCTTGGTAACATCATAGAAGTTGAACGATTTTTGACTCCGAGTTGCTCCACATTGTTACTTCTGCCGGATTCATCAGTTTTTTCTTCTTTTTTACTGATTACAAGTGCGTGCTCTACTACTCTTCTAGAATTGCCAGACACACGACGGTTTTATAGTTGCAGCGGCGAATAGCGCGAACCCATACCCATTCCAATTTTCACTGTCGATTCTTCTCAGATCTCTTCAATTACAATATGTTCTCTGGTTTTTACCTTTGATTCTCTTTATCTCATGTTATTTTATTTCCTGTTTGCGCTATAGTCAGAACTAGCATACTCTTTGTTAAATCTACAGCCTCGTTGCTGTTGCATGTTGTATCTGCTTTTCTCAGACGAAGTTCAACAATTGATTTAGGGTTTGGGTGATTTGGGGTTGGGGTTTCCTCGGGTGTTCTTAGTCTTTTTTAAATTTAAACTGTGATTTTCTTAGCAAATATACATAGTACATGGTGTATATAGTTTGTTGTATGGAATATTATTTGCGATGGATAGGTTTGAGTGTGGATATAGTATGAGATCCTTCATTATTATTCTATTTGAAATGGTATTGGTTTGTCTGAGTGTGGCCATCGTATGAGATCTTTCATTTTTATTCTATTCGAAATAGGGTTGTCTGCTTGTGCATATAGTATGAGATCATTCATTCCTATCGAAATGGTCTAGAATAACTATACGTAAAACTATTTCAAGTCGAAATTGAATGGTTATTACTTCACTATTTTGTCTTTCATTCTACTTGTTTACACTACAAAAATTCACACATATATATAGATGAATAAATTAGAATACTACGTTTTAACCGTGTTTACCTTTTACCTTTATTCTATATGTTTGGAATTGACGATTTAGTCCTTCCGAATATATTGTATGACAAGATTTGAACCCACGAAAAAAGGGTTGACAACCATTTTCCGTTAGATTGAAGTGATCAAAGGTGCATTAGAGGATGAGAATTTGACGATGTTGAATGCATCACAGTTTGGGAAAGTACTGTAGATGGCGTCCATACCTTCTATATGATGTTTGTTCATAATATTGTATTGCCCGTTTCTATTCTATTTGGATCATGTAAAATGAAAATTCACTTATTTACATTCCTTCTATAAATTGGAACGTATGATATCACATTCTTTAGCTTCCGACTGATACTTATATTTAATATTTACGTATTTTGATACATGTGTTAGGGTTTGTATTTTCGTGTAGAGTTTAGTGATGATTGAATATGGTTTAGTTTCTGGAATTGGGTTCGTCATTGGGAAAGCATTACTTGCCTATTTCTAATCTATTTGAATCATGTAAAATGGAAATTCATCTTATTTACATTCCTGCCATAAATTGGAACGTTTAATATCACCTTCTTTAGCTTCTGAATTCATACTTGTTTTTAATATTTACGTATTTAGACACTTGGATTAGGGTTTATATTTCCGTTTAAGGTTTAGTGGTGATTGGATAGGGTTTATTTTCTGGAATATTGGGTTCACTATTGGGAAAGCATTACCTACTTCCACTGAATCATAGACGTTTCGAATGTTGCAAAATTAGGGAGATACTCTTTCGAATTCAACTATAGTAACCATCTTTCTATTCTACCTACTGAACATAGAATGAAATTGCACATTATTCGTAGTCATATTTTCATATTTGGATTAGGGTTTATATATCTGTGTAGGATTTAGTGATTTTTTTAACGCTGATTTATTAGATATTACAATTATTAGGAATATTACATAAACGATTCGACAACCGACAATACTACCTGTCTTATGAAGATCTACGCCTAACTGTATCATCTGAGCCGTCCTATGAAGATCCAGGTCTGACCAGATTTACTTGCACCATGTTGAAGATCTCTTGCAATCCTTCCTTACATAATCACATAGTTGCATGTAATCATTCCTTCCATAATCTGCATAGTTGCCTAATAAAACGCGCTCTCTCCGGGACTTGAAATCCGGATTTGAGAAAATCTGCAATAAACTGTATAGTCTGGGAATCGAACCCCAGACTTGGCTGTAGAAGCTGTAGAAACCTTTAGACCTTAACCATTAGGCTAAGGTGCTTCCACAGGATTTAGTGATTAGTTGATAGGTTTAGTTTAAGGATGATGGTGGTTGATATTGGGTCAAGCATACCCATGTTGCATGAACGCATAGCCATATCAATATTTAAGATACATTGTAGATTGGTTTCAGATTGCAGTTACATTACCGATTGTCTATTCTATATGAATCATGTAAAATGAAAATGCAGATTTGCCGTCAGCTCGAAATTTGGGGCTCGAAATTTGGGTCTACTTTATATGAAATTGGGTTATCATTGGATTATGATTTATATTTTGGTGCCTTGTGGCGTGAGTAGTGGATAGTGTTTACTTTATGGAAAATTGAGGTTGACATTCGATTAAGGTTCATATTTTCATATAGGTTTTAGTGATTATTTTCATATTTCTGTGAGAGGTTGACATTCGATCGGTGTCATATGGTGTGATTAGTTAATACTATTTAGTATACTGACTATTTTATGGTTTACTTACGAATATCCAAATTTTTCGAATTGAATCTAAACTAATAACAAGTGCTTCAAAAAAAAAGTGTTTCAAAAAAAAAAATCTAAACTAATAACAAATCGGATCAAATTTAGCGGATAAAATTCCTAATTCTATAGATAATCAAATGACCAAACGTAAAATTTTATTGAACAAGTGCAAATAAAATGTTTAAGACTTAGATCATGAGGTCAATCTTACGTACATAAATACTAAACAGTCTATCAAATGCAAATTGTATAAGCATAAAAACAAAATTGTCAAAAATCACATGGGCCAATTAACCCATCTCATATATAACAAGGTGGTTCTGCCACTGTTTCTAACATTGTACTATTTCATTTATTATCAATCATGTTCGTCGTAATTTTTTCAATGAAACACATCGTCATCCTTGTATGCGTCTCTCAATTTCCTTTTACCTAATGGTTAAAATGAGACTAATGTGTCTATAATGTTAATTTATTTTGCATGAGAAAATAAATGTGTTCTATTTTTATGTCCATTATATTTAATGAGTACTCTCGCTATTTTATTTTCCTATGTTAAAATTGATATTCTTGTACATCATGTTGTCTTGTACGGTCTTTGTTAATACTGATGTTGATTCCATGTTGTTATGGACACTCCGTGAAAATCATGTACTAATAAATGTGTATGTATATATGCATTGTTGGTGATATTGGTTAGTGAAGAGATTATGTAGCCTACTTGTAAATATGTCAAACAATCTTCTTATGATTCCTTAGTTGAATAGTTTTTTTTTTCAAAAAATTTCTGCTTCTGAACATTTTGTACGGCTGTTTGGATTGGTGGGCTGTGTTTTTCTCAGTTTTTATGTTAATCATTAGCATGATTTTGGCCCTTCAAATTGTTAATTCCGTTTTTGTAGAGTGTCGAATTCCATAGTTTAGAATAATATGCATTGCGACAATGATTCGTTTGCCTGAAACTGCTGAACTTGTTTTTATTTATATGTCAGTAGACAGTAGTTACAACCACATGCTGTAAATATATACAAAGAATTATTTACAATGATTACAAAGTATACAAACCCATAATGTTTGTTGATAAGCTACATATACTTTATGTACGACCAGTGTGTGATGTTTGATTTTACAAGTCTTGGTCAAGAAAAACGAATAGAGTCATCGGATACATCCGCTGGGTATAACCAAACCAAGTTGCTTACCGGAAACATTGATGCAAGCAGTCGTTGCTGCTCCACCGTGATAAGTTAGATTAATTGCCTGCATTCGTATCTGAGTGCATGGGAATTGCTCGCTGCAATCCATCTTTATAGCAACTTTTTTGGCCGATGTTCCCATGATTCCACTGTATATTACATCGTTTATTTTGATTCCCGACCCCTGAATATATATATTTTTTAATTTTCACATTAGTCATTTATGTTTTGGAAACAATTCACATATGTTTAGTTCAAAAAAAAAAACAATTCACACATGAACATTAAATTAATCCATCATCTGGTTAGGTTCTAAGATATGTAAATAAATACAAAATAACCAAGAGCACCAAATAACCAAACTTCGTTTCCTATTTTCAGAACCGGTATTAAAGAATTTTTAAAATGTGGTGGGTTAAAAAAAATGTGGTGGGTCATTTACCGAATGTATTTTCTTAAATCAAAACTTTATCGTTTTCTTTTAAATAGTGTCATGTTTATTTTAATAATATATAAAATACATTGATTATTAACAAAACTGTTATATTCGCATTTCCTTCTAGTTTTTGCCAATTTTGGCTTAGCATTAAGCAATATAAAAAAACAATAAAGGAGAAATGACCTCAGTAGGGCAATAAGAATCGCCAGGACAATAGTTCTGGTCAATGAGGATAGGATTGGAGACGTTGACCATAAGAGCCCCTAAGAACCGAACCCTCTCCACGAATCCTTTGCTAAAACGTGGCCACGACTTTATCCTTAGCCCATTGTCCGTTCGTACGAACACTGCCTTCTTCACTGTCACGTTTTCCACGCCATCCTCCTCTAGGCCCTTCGCTAAGCTACCAATGCTGGACAAAATAATATGATCTGAGACCAAGATAACTAGACCAATAATACTTGTAATATATCACACTTTAGGTCTTACTATATTTTATATACCTGATTCCATGTCCAGGACCACATGTAATTCCATCTACCATCAAGTTCTTTGTACCGGGTCCGATCGAGATACAGTCGTCTCCAGTTTTGATAGAAGCATTTCTGACCTCGATGTCGGTCGATTTCTGAATGTGAATTCCATCAGTATTGGGGCTATCACCTGGTGCTATGATACGGGCATCTTCAATCTTTACATTGTTGCAACGGTTGATTACTATGTGGAACAATTGGCTGTTCAATGACAATACTCCTATGATCTTGACGTTGTAAGAGTCCATGAATCTTATTGTCTGCGTTTGATATAAATAATCTAGTTTATGTACGGTCATGATTTTTTTATTTGTGTTTGCATTTTCTTAATTATGTGTTTGATATTATGATCATTTTTTTCTTCCAGATAACAACA
>NW_026618567.1:0-11686 GCF_000801105.2 Raphanus sativus
AAAATGTTATAATCCATAGTATGGATTGTGTGGATTGCCCATAACCAAGACCGAGGAGGTTTACATCCGACCCGTCTATCCGACCCGTCTACATTCCGCCCGAGACTTGTCAAGATGAAGACCCATTCAACCGAAGCATTTATGAGCTTTGACCAAGTCTGATATTGTAATGAATGTAGTCAATGTTTGTATTCATTGTGTAGATTCTCTTTGATGTAAAACCTTATGTCACAACCACTATATATAAGTGGCAAGAGCTAATGAGAAAGACACAACTTTCACAGCAACACTTCTCTCATATTATAACACGTTATCAGCACGATAAGTGCTCTCCACCGGAGTTCTTCTTCACCGGCCAGCTCCTCCGGCGCTCAGCCTTGCTCCGCCGGCGATTCAAGTTTTCCGGTCAGCTCTCAAGATCTTGCTCAAGGTGGTCCATTCAGATTCCTGGTTAAGAAGAGGTAAACTAATCAAAACTTTAATCTAAATCCAAAATATAAGAACATATCTAAGAACATGTTCATAAGAACACTATATGTTCATACCTTGGATCTATATGAATCCTATAAAACTTATTAAAACCTGTTAATCTTGAATCAAAAAGTTCTATAAGTATATTGTTTCTAAAATTATCTTGAATCTCTAAAATCTGTAAAACTTATTAAAGAACATAAAGATCTATATGAATCTTGATTATAAGAACTTTTGAAATCTTATAAAAGTTATGTGAAATCCTAAATCCCCTTCCTGGTTTGCAAGCCATCAATAGGCTCTACCTTTCTCCTATATGATCCGGCCTTAAATCCGGATTTGTCTAAAGGATTGAAACCAATAATCAAACCATTGTTTATTCGCATCACTAGCTGTTCCAGCAGGTTGTATAAGTCGTTTATCAATACCATCAAAACCCAAAGATCAAAACCTTGAATCCTTGCTGTGCCATTTTCGGCCAGCCTCCCTGAAAAAAAAATTAAATTCAGTCAACCAAATAAAATAAATATTAAAAACCATTTGATTGCATATCTTTGACTGTTTTTATTTTCTTTATAACTGATATGATTTTATAAATGCATTTTCGATTTTTATAAATGCATTTTCGATTTTATTTGACTAGGCATTTAATTATTATAACCTATAGTCCTGTTTTGCATTAATATGAATTAAAATGAAATAGATTATAGGTTGATATCATCTGATCTTATTATTGTTTGTCATCTTTTATTTAAATGCTGATCAGTCTTGATATAAGTTCATTATAGATGTTCATAACTATATAATATGTTCATTATATATTACTATGCACCACAAATTTGAGTATGTTCATGAGGGGGAGTGAGGACATAACCTATGATACATGACCATACTAAAATTTGTGAATCATGGTCCATAACCTTGAAAATGTTTCTGTGATGATTGAATTATATTCTAGATCATTTTTGCATCATCCATATTGAATTGAACTTGGTTTAGAAATTTTATTAGATCATGCTCACATTCTGAACTGATCATTTTTATTCACTTATCATATTGTCTTATTTAAATTGAGTATTCATTCATCTGGTAGATACCTTGAATTAAATCCTGAAATTATAATCATTTTCTTGTCATGTTTATGATGCATTTTTATATATTGCATTTTATATGCTGTTTGACAATGTTTGCTTTATATAAATCATCCATATTATATAATACATATAAATATTTCGGAAATATAAACATATATATTAAAGCCATGATCAAAATCTCCATTCATATAAAATCAGAACATGGATTGATCATATTATTATGAATCCTCATTCCTTATGGATTATTTGATTCAGATGTCGAAAATCAACAACCTTGAGTTTGCTGCCCTCAATCTCTCCGGAGATAATTACCTCCAATGGGCACTCGATACCAAAATTCTCTTGAGGTCTAAAAATCTTGGTGATACTATCACTGAAGATACTGAGCCATCGGTTAAGAATAAATACCAGGCCATTGTGATCATTCGCCATCATCTGGCAGAAGGTCTTAAAGACCAGTACCTCACTATTGAGGATCCTCTGGAACTTTGGACAGAGTTGAAAAACAGATATGATCATCAGAAAACTGTGATCTTGCCAAAGGCCCTTTATGATTGGAGGAACCTAAGAATCCAAGACTATAAGTCTGTGGAAGAGTATAACTCGGTTATGTTCAAGATAGTCTCCAAGTTGAAATTGTGTGGGGAGACTGTCACTGATGCTGATATGCTGGAGAAAACATTCTCCACATTCCACACCAGCAATATGTTGCTTCAACAACAGTACCGAGAAAAGGGTTTCTCCACTTATGCTGCCTTAATCTCATGTTTGTTGCTTGCTGAACAGAACAATGAGTTACTCATGATGAACAGTGAGCTAAGGCCACCTGGTGCTAAAGCATTGCCTGAGGCACATGCGGCCATAGAGCCAAAAGATGAGACTCCAAGAGAGTCATACCGCGGTCGCATGAGATGTAAGACCCGAACCTGGATCCCATGATCCAACCAGTCCAAGTACTTACCTAGATGTCTAAGTGTAATTCAGCCGGTTATAGTCCAATAATTTCTAAGTCATTTTCAATTCATTTGAGGTTTATATTTAACAAGTACAATGCGGAAGCATAAAAGAAATATCATCTTATATATATATGTCAATGTGATCCATACAAATCATTCAATCCACACAAGTTGCACAATAGGCTATCATAAGTTCATCTAAACTAGACACACATCACACATCCTTCCACGGCCAAGTCTTCAAGACTCCTTTGCTTTACCACGATCACTGCTTGTTCCTGAAACCAAACCACAACACATGAATATACATATGATCCGATATCCTAACATCAAACTAATCAGTACATGGTTCCGGACCCTAGATCACATCTAAGTCCCATTTCTGATCATCCTAATTACTCGGCCAAAAACTCTAAACTATACATGATAATTCATGATAAATCCAAACTAAAAGAAAGGTCCAATTGGATTACTCAGAACCGGCCTCAGTCATCTAGACTTTGACCATGAACCGCCAACCGGCCAAACTGGACCAACCCTTAATACATGTTATAATTCGAATCTATCACTTTGATAATTCCTTATAAATCCCAATTAAGAGATTACAATCGCCAAACCCCAATGGTTCCCTTGGAAACCATGAGATCGGACCATACCTCCCCAACCAAGGCCGCGGAGAGATTACACTGATCAATCCGTGCCTTGGGGGTTTGTCCGCGGGTTTCAACCCTCAGACCACATCAGAAAATAGTAGGGAAGAGATTGATAAAGAGAAAGGAAGAAACGGATGCAACCAACACATCATGGTTCAACCGGCCAGACCATTTAAACCCACGGTCTTGCGCGGTTACCATCCGGAGTGCATCAGTACCTTTGGCGTACGTTCCTCTGCGCCTCCATCCTTCTCTGTCTCCTTCCTCTTGTCCTTGTCACTCGGCCCGCCTGCCATGTTCTTATCTGAACCGTTTCCACCGATTAAAACTCACCGGAACGCCACACGGATCACTCCCCACCGCCGGTCTCTTCTCTCTTTCTCTCTGGTAGAATTTTGGCAGAGGTTTGCTTAGTTGTTTTCGTGATCTAAATTGATGAACAATGACTCCTATTTATAGGAAATGTCATCGACAGGCGGTTGGGACAAACGGTTACACGGTTTGGGCGAGAAGGCGCCAACCGCTCCCTTTTGCATCCCTTCGGCCAAACCGCTACCCAACTGCTCCCTTTGATCGATGTTCAGCTCCCCAACACTCCTCCAGGTGCCTAGCTCACTTGCCAAGCTCCATGGTCTCACCTGACCATGTCACCACCGAACCGGACCCATAACCACTCACGGTCCGGTACAACCGTTCATGAGCCGAACACTCCGTCCAGCTGAGGTGAGCTGGTCACTAGCTTCCCCAGCTGAGTGAGCTGACCTGCCAGCTACTGGAGCTGTCCTAGACTTGTCTGAGCTACTGTGAGCTTGCCTCACTCCATTCCTAGCTGCCCGAGCTACCAAACCTCTACGGCCAGCTACCAAAACACTTGTCCAGCTCCTTTGAGCTTACCTTTCCTTCATTCTGGTTAAGTCTCAGCTTCCTGATGCACTTAACCCCATTTATGGACCATGATACGCTTGCCTTAAGGTCTCATGACCTGGCTGGTGCTTGTCCTCGCACCATGGCCCATCCGGATGGCTTATCTAGAACTTGGGACATGACAAGTCTCCCCCACTTGGAAGGAACTCGTCCCCGAGTTCATACTTGATGGTTCACCATCCACATACTGACTATACCACTCAGGATACTCAGCTTTCATCCTTGCCTCGGTTTCCCAAGTGATAATGTCTTTGCCATTGAATTCCCATACTATCTTAAGCATAGGAACTGTCTTTCTTCTCATTGCCTTTTCCATTCTATCTATGATTCGAACCGGCCTTGTCTCTAAGGTGAGGTTCTTACCAAGATCTTTTGGAATCTCAGGCAACACAATGTCTTGGTCGGTCAGACACTTCCTTAGTTGAGACACATGGAACACATTGTGATAAGCATCCATTTCAGATGGCAAATCCAATTTGTACGCCACGGCCCCAATTCTCTCAAGTATCCTGAACGGACCAAGGAACCTTGGGTCCAGTTTCTTTCTTCCAGAAACTCTGGCCCTTCCCTTGAATGTGATCATCTTGAGATAGATTAGATCACCAACCTCAAACTCAAGATGTTTCCTTCTTTTATCAGCATAACTCTTCTGGCGGTCTTGTGCTTCTTTCATCTTCTCCTTGACCAACTTGATCTTCTCAGTGGTCTCCTCCACAATCTCCGGACCTATTATGCTGCGCTCCCCCACTTGGGTCCAGCATAAGGGTGTTCTGCAAGGCCGCCCATACAATGCCTCATAGGGAGACATGCCTATACTGGTGTGAAAGCTGTTGTTGTAGGCAAACTCCACCAGTGGCAAGTGCTTCTCCCATGAGTCGCCCCAGTCTAGTACACATGCCCTAAGCATGTCTTCTAGGGTCTGGATAGTTCTTTCCGATTGTCCATCTGTTTGGGGATGGTAGGATGTGCTCATGTTCACTCTAGTTCCTAAGGCTTTTTGGAAAGCCCTCCAGAAGTAAGAGGTG
The DNA here is from genome assembly GCF_000801105.2 of Raphanus sativus. Classification (NCBI taxonomy): domain Eukaryota; kingdom Viridiplantae; phylum Streptophyta; class Magnoliopsida; order Brassicales; family Brassicaceae; genus Raphanus; species Raphanus sativus. The sequence continues at coordinate 5,124 of NW_026618567.1, forward strand.
AACCTTGGGTCTCTATCAGAGACTATACTGGCCGGCACTCCATGCAGCCTCACTATCTCATCAATGTAAATCTTCACTATTTCATCCACTCCATCACCCTTTTTGATTGGTAAGAAGTGTGCAGACTTGGTCAGTCGGTCCACGATCACCCAAACTGCATCCTTCTTACTCCTTGTCGTTGGGAACCCTGTCACAAAGTCCATTGTGATGTGATCCCACTTCCACTCAGGTATAGGGAGGTTCTGAAGTAAACCACTGGGAACCTGATGTTCAGCCTTGACCAGTTGGCAAGTTGGACACTTGGCCACCCACTCGGCCACATCAGCCTTCATCCTAACCCAATGATAATACCTCTTCATGTCCCTATACATCTTGTTCAGCCCCGGATGTACCGAGAACTTAGACTTATGAGCTTGCCTCATAATCTCTTCCTTTAGTCCCCGGTCACTCGGAACACTCACACGTCCATGTACCAAAATGGTACCATTGCTGGCCGTTTGATACTCAGTCTTGTCATTCTTTGCAACCTTTTGCAAATTCTCATCCAAGCTTTGTGCTTGTCTGATCCTACTAAGGAGATCAGCCTGATCCACAACCTCTAGTCCTAGAGGTTCATCCTCACTGACTAAGGTGTTTAGATTCAAAGACCTGACCATCCCCTCCAATACATCAGCTTCTCTTTCAGCTGACACCTCCGCTCTCCTCCGGCTCAATGCATCTGCCACCAGATTTGCCTTGCCCGGATGATAAGCAATGTCAAGATCATAATCCGCCACAAATTCCATCCACCTTCTCTGCCTCAAATTCAACTCAGGCTGAGTAAAAATGTATTTGAGACTTTTGTGGTCGGTTAGGATCTGAACCTTAGCACCATACAAGTAGGACCTCCATATCTTCAGAGCAAATACCACCGCAGCCATTTCCAGGTCATGGGTTGGGTAATTGCCCTCATGCTTCCTAAGTTGCCTCGAGGCATAAGCAATGACTTTCCCATGTTGTGTGAGCACACAGCCTAATCCAGTGATGGATGCATCTGTGTAAACCACATATGGTTGATCAGCCTCAGGCAATACCAGCACTGGTGCACTGGTCAACATGGTCTTTAAGGCCTGAAAGCTCTTATCACATGCATCAGACCATATAAACTTCACATCTTTACCAGTAAGCTTTGTCATGGGTTGTGCCACACTTGCAAACCCCTTGACATACTTCCTGTAGTACCCGGCCAAACCCAAGAAGCTTCTTACTTCAGTTGCATTCTTTGGTCTTGGCCATTCTTGTATACACTTGACCTTCTCCTGGTCAACAGAAACTCCTTCCTCAGACACAACATGGCCTAGGAATCCAATACTTTTCTGCCAGAAACTACACTTGCTCAACTTAGCAAAGAGTTGCTGCTCCCTTAGCCGCTCCAGCACCATCCTGAGATGCCTCTCATGGTCCTCCTCAGTCTTAGAATATACTAGTATGTCATCAATAAAGATGATTACAAATTCATCTAAGAAATCCCGGAAGATGCCATTCATCATTTTCATGAAGGCTGCTGGTGCATTGGTCAGTCCAAATGGCATGACCACAAACTCATAGTGGCCATACCTCGTCCTGAATGCTGTCTTTTGCACATCCTCCGGTGCAATGGGGATCTGATGGTAGCCTGATGCCAAATCAACCTTTGAGAACCACTTGGCTCCTCTCAACTGATCTAGCAACTCATCAATCCTGGGCAAAGGGTACTTATTCTTGATAGTAACCCTGTTCAGCCCCCGGTAGTCAATACACAACCTGAGACTCCCATCCTTCTTTTTGACAAAGAGGACCGGTGCTCCCCATGGGGACACACTTGGGCGTATAAACCCCTTATCCAACAACTCCTCAAGTTGTTTCTTTAACTCAGCCATCTCGGCTGGTGCCATCCGGTACGGACTTTTGGACATTGGGACCGTTCCAGGTTCAAGTTCGATCATGAACGGGTCAGCCCTATCAGGAGGCACACCCTGAAGCGCCCGAAATACATCACTAAACTCTTGAACCAAACGTATCCCGTCCGGGCTACCACCCCCCACAACCTCCTTAGTGCTAATGGTCGCCAACCAGGCCTCACAACCATTCCTCAGCATACTTTCCACTTGGACCGCTGAGACCACTAAGCTACCCGAGGTTGGTCGGATACCTTGGAACCTGATCGGGGGTCCACACCCACTCTCAAATTGCACCCTTCCTCGGTGACAATCTAAGGTGGCCCGATTCTTTCCAAGCCAATCCATCCCTAAGATCACTTCATGATTCTTAAGGCTAACCACTACAAGATCCACAGGCAATGCCCTCCCTTGTATCATAACCGGGATATCCCTTACTAGGCCTTGTGATTGCATCCTTTGGCCTCCGGCCGCAACCACAATCCCAGGATCATCCCCTGAACCAATACAAAACAATCCTTTCCCAATCATCTCTGGACTCACAAAACTATGTGAGGCTCCAGTATCAAACAGAACATGTGTTTCCACACCACCAATACACAAGGTCCCTACAAAGACCCCATCTAAGTTCCTAACCATTCTAGGTTCCGTACCATGCATAGTTCCAAAAATAAAAAGGAAAAATAAGTTTTAGTAGTTACCAGTGATTGCTTTGAATGGCCCTGTCTCTTCCACATCCTTGGATAGCTCATACACCCTTGGAGTAGAGGTTTGACCCCTGTTCTGGTCCGACCTGCTTCCCCCACTCCTGTTCTTGTTCTGTCCATCAGATTGCTTTGGACAGTCCTTCTTGAGATGACCCTTAAGACCACATGAATGGCAAATCCGGTCACCTCCCACATTTGGGCACTCTCGAGCAAAGTGTCCCATCTTACCACAACGAGTGCAAGCGCCCATGGCTCTCCAACACTCCCCATAGTGGTTCCTACTACACTTAGGGCACACAGGCTTACCACTTGAGGTTTTACCCTCTTCAGCCTGGTCCCTCTTTCTCTTCCGGTCACCACTTTGCCCAGGAGCCACCACCACACTCTTCACCTTGTGCTTAGCCTCTTCTGCAAGGTTAGTCTCCAGCATTGCCATCCTCTCAACCAACTCAGACACACTGGAGAAGACCCGGACTGAGCAGTATGTCTTGAGTTCAGGCCTTAAGCCGCGGATGAACCTTCGGACCTGTACTGCCTCATCCTCCAACTCCCTTCCCACAAAGCGCCTGAGCCTGTTGAACTCTTCTTCATACTCTCTTACTGACCGTTTGCCCTGGACCAAGTCCAAGAACCTAGCCTCCAAACGGTCCCATGCCTCAGCCGGGAAGTACTTGTGGTTGAACTCCACTTCAAAGTCAGCAAAGCGCTCAATGGTTCCATTGGTGCGTTTGTCCAAGGCTATCCACCAGTTGTGTGCATCAGCCTCCAGGAAATGCACAGCAATGTCTCTTTGGTACTCCTCAGGGCACCGGGTTGACTTGAAGTTTCTCACCAACCGGTCTCTCCACTCATCAGCCTCCATAGGATCAACACTTCCAGCAAAGTGCTTTGTCCCTAGGCGGGTGATGTGCTCTAGGACTTTCAGATAGTCCACTTTCTTAGCTGATCCAGATGGTGGATCCAGCTCAATCACCTCAGCTACTGGTAACACTCGTCCACCAGCTCCACCATTTCCACCAGCTCCCACTTGAGCTTGTGTGGCTTGTCCAACGGATGAGTTTACCACTGGGGTGAGCACCTGAGTCATGGCTACCATCTGACTACCCATTAGCCTAATGGCAGCCAATATCTCCTGCATGGAAGGCTCAGCCGCCTGATCACCCGGACCAGTCCTCCCATCAGTCCTGATGTTTGGATCAACCCGGTGACCAATCTCTGAAGACTCAGCCTCTCCATCCGGATCATCCTGGTGCTGCCCAGCAGCTGCACCTAACTGACTTCCAGCTCCCTCGAGCTGCCTCACGGTCTCATTCAGCTGCTCATCCGCACCGTCCGGCTGAACCTCAGCCTGATTAACTTGGACTTCAGTCAGGACGGTGTCTCCGGTCCGACCCATGGGTGGAACCATTAACTCCACATTTGGGTTAGGCACTGATGCATCTCCAGCACCAGACACCCCAGCCCCATCCTTAGCTTTCCGAGACCGCTTCCTTGTTCCCTTTGGCACATCAAAACCAAACGCAAACCAAATGTTAGTCTTGATATAAACACAAACCAAACTTTCTAAACCTCAAACACATAGACATAAGCAAATAAAAACATACACAAACATGTCAAGAGACTCAGCCGGATGTGTGATGACCTGCCCCCTAACCCAACAGCCTAGAATCAAGCATGCTCTGATACCAACTTGTAAGACCCGAACCTGGATCCCATGATCCAACCAGTCCAAGTACTTACCTAGATGTCTAAGTGTAATTCAGCCGGTTATAGTCCAATAATTTCTAAGTCATTTTCAATTCATTTGAGGTTTATATTTAACAAGTACAATGCGGAAGCATAAAAGAAATATCATCTTATATATATATGTCAATGTGATCCATACAAATCATTCAATCCACACAAGTTGCACAATAGGCTATCATAAGTTCATCTAAACTAGACACACATCACACATCCTTCCACGGCCAAGTCTTCAAGACTCCTTTGCTTTACCACGATCACTGCTTGTTCCTGAAACCAAACCACAACACATGAATATACATATGATCCGATATCCTAACATCAAACTAATCAGTACATGGTTCCGGACCCTAGATCACATCTAAGTCCCATTTCTGATCATCCTAATTACTCGGCCAAAAACTCTAAACTATACATGATAATTCATGATAAATCCAAACTAAAAGAAAGGTCCAATTGGATTACTCAGAACCGGCCTCAGTCATCTAGACTTTGACCATGAACCGCCAACCGGCCAAACTGGACCAACCCTTAATACATGTTATAATTCGAATCTATCACTTTGATAATTCCTTATAAATCCCAATTAAGAGATTACAATCGCCAAACCCCAATGGTTCCCTTGGAAACCATGAGATCGGACCATACCTCCCCAACCAAGGCCGCGGAGAGATTACACTGATCAATCCGTGCCTTGGGGGTTTGTCCGCGGGTTTCAACCCTCAGACCACATCAGAAAATAGTAGGGAAGAGATTGATAAAGAGAAAGGAAGAAACGGATGCAACCAACACATCATGGTTCAACCGGCCAGACCATTTAAACCCACGGTCTTGCGCGGTTACCATCCGGAGTGCATCAGTACCTTTGGCGTACGTTCCTCTGCGCCTCCATCCTTCTCTGTCTCCTTCCTCTTGTCCTTGTCACTCGGCCCGCCTGCCATGTTCTTATCTGAACCGTTTCCACCGATTAAAACTCACCGGAACGCCACACGGATCACTCCCCACCGCCGGTCTCTTCTCTCTTTCTCTCTGGTAGAATTTTGGCAGAGGTTTGCTTAGTTGTTTTCGTGATCTAAATTGATGAACAATGACTCCTATTTATAGGAAATGTCATCGACAGGCGGTTGGGACAAACGGTTACACGGTTTGGGCGAGAAGGCGCCAACCGCTCCCTTTTGCATCCCTTCGGCCAAACCGCTACCCAACTGCTCCCTTTGATCGATGTTCAGCTCCCCAACACTCCTCCAGGTGCCTAGCTCACTTGCCAAGCTCCATGGTCTCACCTGACCATGTCACCACCGAACCGGACCCATAACCACTCACGGTCCGGTACAACCGTTCATGAGCCGAACACTCCGTCCAGCTGAGGTGAGCTGGTCACTAGCTTCCCCAGCTGAGTGAGCTGACCTGCCAGCTACTGGAGCTGTCCTAGACTTGTCTGAGCTACTGTGAGCTTGCCTCACTCCATTCCTAGCTGCCCGAGCTACCAAACCTCTACGGCCAGCTACCAAAACACTTGTCCAGCTCCTTTGAGCTTACCTTTCCTTCATTCTGGTTAAGTCTCAGCTTCCTGATGCACTTAACCCCATTTATGGACCATGATACGCTTGCCTTAAGGGTCTCATGACCTGGCTGGTGCTTGTCCTCGCACCATGGCCCATCCGGATGGCTTATCTAGAACTTGGGACATGACAGTCGTGTCATCTCAGCTACGGACCTAATGTCTCTCGGTTCTTCTTGATTGTATCATCAAAGTTTTACGACTAAATCTGAGTTGGTTTTTCTCGTAAAGTTTATCGTGTAAAACAAGAACGATCGACTTTAACATAGGTTTTTTTAAGCTGTACGACTTGGTTTTTGCTTTCGACGCTTGTTTTTATGGAAAGTCCGCGCATGATAAATATTTTTTAGCCGTTGATTTCGAGATAACCGTTTTTGACCCCAACAGTTAGCCCCCCAGCCTGTAAGACGCGGAAACGATCTTGCGGGGCGGAAGATTATGAGTTGAAAATCGAAATTTTTGGCTAAAGAGTATTTCATTGCGGAAATCCACATCACTTTGATGGCGATCTCGAACGTGACGTCGGGAAGACCGTGAGTTCGGTTGCTCAACTTCGACTCGATTCTTGCTGGTCTGAAATCCGTGTGGCACCCTTGTCCTGCATTCGGAGGTTCGGAGGACCAGGACCACGCAGTC
>NW_026618568.1:0-11683 GCF_000801105.2 Raphanus sativus
AATCTGGAATCATCTGGATAGAAGGTGGGATATCTTCTTACTCACAACTCCTATGAGATTTATTCAACTTCCTGGTTATTCTCCACTGATTAGTGGTTCCAAATAAAGCTTCTTAGATCGTGGTTCATCCTGGTTTGATAAGAATCATGAAGATATTGCCATATGTCCGAACAGCCCAATCTGGAATCATCTGGATAGAAAGTGGGATATCTTCTTACTCACAACTCCTATGAGATTTATTCAACTTCCTGGTTATTCTCCACTGATTAGTGGGTTCCAAATAAAGCTTCTTAGATCGTGGTTCATCCTGGTTTGATAAGAATCATGAAGATATTGCCTTATGTCCGAACAGGCTAAATCTGGAATCATCTGGATAGAAAGTGGGATATCTTCTTAATCACAACTCCTATGAGACTTATTCAACTTCCTGGTTATTCTCCACTGATTAGTGGTTCCAAATAAAGCTTCTTAGATCGTGGTTCATCCTGGTTTGATAAGAATCATGAAGATATTGCTATATGTCCGAACAGGCTAATCTGGAATCATCTGGATATAAAGTGGGATATCTTCTTACTTACAACTCCTGTGAGATTTATTCAACTTCCTGGTTATTCTCCACTGATTAGTGGTTCCAAATAAAGCTTCTTAGATCGTGGTTCATCCTGTTTTGATAAGAATCATGAAGATAATGGCATATGTCCGAACATGCTAATCTGGAATAATCTGGATAGAAAGGTGGGATATCTTCTTGCTCACAACACTTATGAAATTTTATTCAACTTCCTGGTTATTCTCCACTGATTAGTGGTTCCAAATAAAGCTTCTTAGATCGTGGTTCTTCCTGGTTTGATAAGAATCATGAAGATATTGCCATATGTCCGAACAGGCTAATCTGGAATCATCTGGATAGAAAGTGGGATATCTTCTTACTCACAACTCCTATGAGATTTATTCAACTTCCTGGTTATTCTCCACTGATTAGTGGTTCCAAATAAAGCTTCTTAGATCGTGGTTCTAATGAACCCTGAGGTTTTTGAATCCTTTTGGTTGGAATCTGAGGGTGATATGGGTTGTGATTTGCGGATTAGAACAAGGAGGTATTCTCTCAGTGTTTCTCTCAAGTGTTTCAGTTTGTGAAATCCAGAAGTTCCAATAGCAAACAGAGTTCAAGCCTTTGAAATCAATTCCCTACCCCAAAGAGAAGAAAAGATAGACAGTATTAAGAGATTTAGTTTGCAAGAGGCTTTACCACCAGAGACTGGATTTCTCTTCAGTCTGGCTGGATTCTCTCAGCCTTAGATACCTTGATCTTTCTTTTTTTTTTATACTGGTCGGCCCCCTCGCACTTTTTAGATAGATAGAGAAGAGATGGATAGATTCACAGAAACATAATGAATAAAAGGTTCCAAGAGAAGAAAAAAATTCGAGATCAAACCTGAATCAAAGCCCTCATCTGCTCTGATACACTTAATGAAACCCTTGATGGTTTTTGAATCCTTTTGGTTGGATCTGAGGGTGATATGGGTGTGATTTGCGGATTAGAACAAGGATGGTATTGTCTCCTTGAAAGGTAATGGGATGGATGATGGATATAGGTTGATATGGAGGTGTTCTTCAGTGTAGATCGATGGAGAGATCAAACACTTGTATAGAAGTGCAATGATCGTGAGTATTACGCCCACAAACAATGATCAGTCAGAGCAAAAGAGCCTTGCAGAGAATCAACTCCTAGGCAAACAGTGTTCAGAAACTTAACAAAGGATTCACAAAAACAAAAGGAAAGATTTTTATTTGAAAAGTGAATGAATCCTACTCAAATGTCGACAAGGTTTAAGTAGAAAACTAGTCAAAGAGTTGTGGAAACTTGTAACAAGGAATTGTGTAAAACTTAGAAGAAATTTAAGAAAAACTAGGTTGTCTTGAAGACTGAGTAATTAAACATCTCCTTGACTTGGTTTGTTGTCGAGATTACTTCTGGTTTGAACTGAACCAAGGCTGAGATGGTTTTCTTTAATTTCTTGGTTTGAGATCTTGTAACCGGGCCTGAGATAGCAAGATGGTCTTGATCGAAGTTGGTTTTGGTTTGAGCTGAAAGAGTTCATGTCCCCTTTGCAGCAACACTTAGCTCAGCTGCTTCTTCTTCAGATCATTCAGCTCCTCTGTCTCCTCCTCAGTATCACTTAGCTGAATCAGCTCCTCATGCGCCAAGTTGAGCTCTGGTTCAGTCAGGTTTGCATCATCCCCTCCTCTTTTGAAAGGATTTGTCCTCAAATCTAAATGATCAGCACAAAAAGGAATTAGATCAGCAACATTAAAAGTATTACTAATAGCATACTTCCCTTGAAGATCGATCTTGTAGGCGTTGTTATTGATCCTTCCAGTACTTCAAATTGTCCATCTGTTCTTGGCAAGAGTTTGGACTTTCTTTCCTCAGGAAACCTTTCTTTTTTCAAGTGGATTGTCACCAAGTCTCCTGGTTCTAGTATGAGCTCTCGTCTGCCTTGTTGGCGAATCTTGCATACTCTTTGGTCCTCCCTCAATATTCTTCTTAACCTGCTCATGAAAAGAAACAACAAACTCGGCCTTGGCCTTTCCATCAAGATTAATCTGCTCTTTGTATGGTATAGGTAACAAGTCAAGAGGAGTCAAAGGATTAAACCCATAAACTATCTGAAAAGGTGAGAACTTAGTAGCTCGGTGGACAGAGTGATTATAAGCAACTCAACATGAGGCAAACAATCTTCCCAAGTCTTAATATTCTTTTTTAATCACAGCACGCAAGAGAGTAGCCAAGGTCCTATTAACTACTTCAGTTTGCCCATCAGTTTGTGGGTGACAAGTAGTAGAAAACATCAGCTTAGTTCCTAGCTTAGACCAAAGAGTTTTCCAGAAATAACTCAAGAACTTGGTATCTCTATCAGAAACAATACTCCTAGGCATGCCATGAAGTCTAACCACTTCTTTAAAGAACAAATCAGCAATGTGAAGAGCATTATCAGTTTTGTGGCAAGCAATGAAGTGAGCCATTTTAGAGAACCTATCTACCACCACAAAAATCGAGTCCTGCCTCTCTTAGTCCTAGGCAATCCTAACACAAAATCCATTGATATGTCTACCCAAGGTGCATCAGGGATGGGAAGTGGAGTGTACAAACCTTGAGGCCGAGCTTTAGCCTTAGCTTGAGTACAAATGACACATCTACTGCATATCTTCTCGACATTCTCTCTCATGTTTGGCCAGTAGAAGTGCTCCTTTAGAATTGCATAGGTCTTAGCAACACCAAAATGCCCCATCAGACCTCCACCATGTGATTCCCTAACATAGAGCTCTCGCAAAGAACAATTAGGCAAGCACAATCGATTTTCAAAGAATAAGAAACCATCAGCTTGATAGAATTTGCCACTAGCATGTTTCTCACTATCCTTAAAGTGTTCTTTGAAATCAGGATCATCAGCATAGTAAGATTTTACTTGATCAAAGCCTAACAACTTAGTTTCCATGGAAGCAAGCAAAGTATACCTTCTTGAAAGTGCATCAGCAACAACATTCTCTTTACCTTGCTTGTAGTGGATAACATAAGGAAAGGTTTCAAGAAATTCTACCCACTTGGCGTGCCTCTTATTCAGCTTGTGTTGTCCTTTAGGTGCTTGAGTGATTCATGATCAGTGTGGATCAAAACTCTTTTGGCCACAAGTAGTGCTGCCATGTCTCCAAAGCCCTGATCAATGCATAAAGCTCCTTATCATAAGTCGGATAGTTCAGCATAGCACCTCCAAGCTTTTCACTAAATAGGCAATGGGTTTCTTCTCTTGCATCAGCACTGCTCCAATACCTATACCAGAAGCATCACATTCAATTTCAAAAGTCTTAGAAAAATCAGGGAGTGCAAGTAAAGGTGCTTCAGTCAACTTCCCTTTAGGTTCTGAAAAGCTTCTTCTTGTGCCTCTTCCCATCTGAACCCCACATTCTTTTGATAACTTCAGTGAGGGGTGCTGGCAATAGTGCTGAAGTCTCTGACAAACCTTCTGTAGAACCCAGCTAGTCCATGAAAGCTCCGGATTTCACTCACACTCTTAGGAACTGGCCAATCTCGGATGGCTTTCACTTTCTCTTCATCCACCCTGATCCCTTGTGCTGAAACAACAAAGCCTAAAACACAAGGTGATCTGCTCCAAAAGTACATTTATCAAGATTAGCAAAAGAGAGATTCTTTCCTAAGCACTTCTAAAACAATCCTCAAATGTTCAGTATGCTCAGACAAACTTTTGCTATAGATCAAGATGTCATCGAAATAAACTACCACAAAGTGTCCTATGAAGGCTCTCAAAACATGATTCATCAGTCTCATGAAGGTGCTAGGAGCATTAGTTAAACCAAAGGCATAACAAGCCATTCATACAATCCATGTTTTGTTTTAAAAGCAGTTTTCCATTCATCTCCTTCTCTCATCCTAATCTGATGATATCCACTCTTTAAATCTATCTTAGAGAAAATGCAAGACCCGTGCAATTCATCAAGCATATCATCAAGTCTAGGGATAGGATGTCTGTACTTTACAGTGATATTGTTGATGGCTCTGCAGTCAACACACATGCGCCAGCTTCCATCCTTCTTTGGCACCAGTAGTACAGGCACGGCACAAGGGCTCATGCTTTCTCTAATGTGTCCTTTAGCCATCAGCTCATCAACCTGCCTTTGTAACTCCTTGGTTTCGTCTGGGTTGGTTCTATAGGCTGGTCTATTTGGAAGAGAAGCGCCTGGAACCAGATTTATTTGGTGTTCAATCCCTCTGAAAGGTGGCAAGCTAGCTGGACTTTCTCCTGGAAAGACATCTCCATATTCCTGCAAGATAAACTCAAACCTTTCGGAAGCTCCGGAGCATGGTTAGAAGAAGTTAGTAGTGAACCTTTAAAGATAAACAAAAGCAAAGGTTGTTGGAGAATCAAGGCTTTCCTGATCTCACTTTTTTGGCCAAAGGATTAGTCCCTTTCTTTGATTCAGATGAGTTCTCCTTGGCTTCTTGTCGCCTGAGCCTTAGTTGTAGCTGATCTTCATGTACTTCTTGAGGTGACAAAGGTGCAAGCACAATCTTTTTATCCCGGTGAGTGAAGGAGTGGCGATTTGTAAACCCATCATGGATAGCTTTCTTATCATACTGCCAAGGCCTGCCTAAGAGGATATGACTGGAAGCCTTGGGTAGTACATCACACACTATCTCATCTTGTACCTCCCAATGGTTATAGGAACCATAACTTGCTCAGTGACCTTCAGCTCCCCTCCCTCATTAAGCCATTGAAGTGGGTAAGGTCTAGGATGCTTCCCTGTTTTTAGCCCAAGCTTTGCTACAAGAGATTCACTAGCCACGTTAGTACAACTTCCACCATCTATAATCAAGCTGCAAACTTTATCATAAACAGTACAACGAGTGTGAAAGAGATTCTCCCTTTGATCAATGTCTTCTAGTTTGGATTGGACCTGAAGAGACCTTCTTGTAACCAGGAGCTGTCCTTGGACTGGATAGTCTATCTGTTAAAATGAGGTGATAATATTGAGGAGAAGCTAAGGTTGATATACAAGAGTAAAAGAAGAGTTTGAGAAAGTTGGTGTAATAGTAAATAGTGAAAACACTATTTACTATTACAAACTCACTATTTCACTGTTGAGAAGCTTGGTAGTCAAGTCAGTGTGGAGAGTATCGACCAAGATTAGCCAAGGGAGTCTGAAATGGGTTAGCAAGGAGAGGAGTGAAGGCACTGTTAGTGACCGTTGTGGATAAGATACCTTATCCATACAGCCTGACCAGGCTGGCAAAGAGGAGCGACTTGACCATTCACAGCCACAAGCTTCCCTTGACTCCACATGCTCAAATAGTGTTCTGGATACCCTAATGTGTTTTACTCTTCCCTTATAAATACTCTTGTAACATCATTTGCGAAATCAAATGAGAAATGTGCCTCCAAATAGTGTTATTAGTTTCTTCATTCTTAATCTCTAGATCTTTGATTCACAACTCTCTCAATCTCTTAAAACTCTTTCTAATCTCAAAAATGTCATGGTATCAGAGCCAGGTTCATTAAAAGAAAGAGTATTTCGGATCTTGAAGAATGTTCTTGAGTGTTCTTGAGTGTTCTTGAGTGTTTTAGTGAGCTAGATCTTTGAAAATTTGAGTTTGGGTCTGTTGGTGTTTCTTTTGGAGGACAAGTTTCAAGGAGGTTCCTTTAGGTGTTTGACAAGCTCAGAAGGAGAGTCTAGCTTGCTGAGAGGCTTGGCGAGTTGTTTGGAGAGTCTTGGAGGAAGATCTAAGCTAAAGCTTGGTCCTTTGGATGGTGTTTGTGGATTGCTGAGTCTTGTGTGTTGATCTCTGTGTTTGCGGTTGGTTATTGATGAATAACAACAAGTGTAACAGGGAAATGGAGTGGAATTGGTCAATCTGGTGAAGACAGCCTTGGAGAGCTGTGGATTGGGAAAAGGTGTAAAGGTGGGATCTTTAAGGAGGTCACCACTGATGAGAGTAATGTAAAGGTGAGTCTTTGAAGGAGATGGACACTGATGGTAAGTACACTGCTCAAGGGGATTGAAGATGTTCATGAGAACAAGATCAGTCTTAGGAGAGTGTATGAGGTCAAGGAGGGGATCCTTGGAGTTAGAGATCATCTAATGGAGCTGCAACACTTGTGGGATGAGCTACAAGAGTGAGAACTCATGTGGATGCTACACCAAAGCAAGAGGTGATAGCAAGGCTCTTGGCGAGCATGGAGTCATCTTATGGATGGCTAGTAGAGATGGTTCTCAATGGAGAACAACTTGCGAATGTAGAAGGAATGTGTGTACTGGTGGAGAAGCACACAAGATGATGAGAGGTTGGTTAACCATGAGTAGGAGTGAGAGCTCATTGAAGCTAACCGGGAGTAGGAGTGAGAGCTTCCGGAAGAAGAGGAAAGGGAGAATGCTAGCTAAGGGGTTTAGCAACATGATAAGGTGTAGGAAGAGAGTTGTGGGAGTATGCAACTACTCTGCCTATATGGGAGAAGGGAGCATGGGTTCCAAAGAAGCCAGAAGTAGATGAGCATGTAACCAAGAAGGAATGGAGTGAGTTTGTTAAGCCATATGTATGCTTTGGTTACGACCCGGAGGGATAGCTCTCCTACAAGCATACACATCAAAACAAACCCATTATCATTGATTCTGGTGCGAGTCATCACATGATCAGTGATAGACATCTACTAAAGGATATAAAAAGATCCAGTGGAGAGTAAAAGATAGCAAATGGGGACATGATTCCCATAGAAGGAGTGGGGAAGCTCAAACTGTTTGATAAGGAGACTAATGCCTTCTATATGCCTCGGTTTGAATCAAACTTGCTATCAGTGAAGAGAGCAACGGTTGATCTAGGTTGTCAAGTAGTATTCAGGCCAGAAGAGGTGGAGTTTCAAGACTTAAAGACTGGAAGAGTCATTGGTAGAGGTGATAGCAAGAATCAGCTATACCATCTCCTTGTAACCAAGGAGTCTCCTGATCCTAGGTGTTTGAGCAGTGCTGCTGAGAAAGTGGACAACATGATTTTGGCATGCAAGGCTAGGACATCCACACGCTCGTGCTATTGGATTGGTAATGCCTAACATGTCATTCAACCATTTGGAGTGTGAAGCATGCATTCTAGGGAAGCATTGTAGGACAGTGTTCCAACTTCAGAGACAACCTATGAGCATTGCTTTGATCTAGTTCACTCGGATGTGTGGACTGCTCCATGCATGTCTAGAGATAGCCAGAAATACTTTGTGACTTTCATTGATGAGAAGTCAAAGTATACTTGGCTAACATTGCTTCCATCTAAGGGCAGGGTGTGGAGGCATTTATGAACTTCCAAGCATATGTATCCAATCAATACAATGCTTCGGTGAAGATATTGAGGTCAGATAATGGAGGTGAATACATCAGCAATGCATTCAAGAGCCATCTAGCCAAGAATGGGATTGTGCACCAGACTAGTTGTTCTTATACACCACAGCAGAATGGTGTAGCTGAGAGGAAGAATAGGCACTTAATGGAGGTTGCAAGGTCGATGATGTTTCATGCAAATGTCCAAAGAGATTTTGGGGAGATGCTGTGCAAACTGCTTGCTATCTTATCAACCGGGTCCCAACAAAGATTCTGAATGATGTGTCTCCATTTGAGTTGTTGAATAAGAAGAAGCCTTTCATTGATCATCTAAGGGTATTTGGATGTGTGTGCTATGTGATGACTCCAGGAGAACTGAGGAACAAGTTGGAAGCCAAGAGTACCAAGGCTATGTTCATTGGATACTCCATCACACAAAAGGGCATAAGTGTTATGACCTGATGAAAAGAGAGTGATGGTGTCTAGAGAAGTGAAGTTTGTTGAAAGTAAAGGGTATTATGAAGAAAAGGAGTGGGAAAATTGAAGGATTTGTCTCAAAGCTCCATCTAATAGGGCAACAACACTGAGAGTGATGTTGGAGAGGTTAGGGATAGGAGTATCTGGATCCGAGTTCTGGAAGAAGAGAGCCTTCCAACCAGCATGGTGAAGCTGTGAGAACAACTCCTCTTGATCATGAGAGGGGGAATGGAACTGAATCTCAAAATCAAGGAGATTCAAGTCAACAACATGATCAAGAGGCGACTGCTGGAGTAGAGAGTGGTGCTCAATCTAGTGAAGATGAGCAAAGAGAAGCTACTTCTACTGGTTCAGATACTCAGTCCAGTGAAGATTGGGGAGAAGATTCTGGTGGAGATCATGAGAGTGGTGATCAAGCTGAGGAACAAGAGCCACAAGAGAGGAACAAGTGCAAGAGTTAAGGAGAAGCACTAGGGTGAAGAGAGATTCCTCCAACTGGGTAAACACAAGAGTGTACTACAATGCCCAGGCTGTGGAGCATCTCTCAAGCCGTGTGTTCCTTTGCAGAGTTCCCGGATGAACATGTAGCTTTCACAGTAAGCTGGATTAGTGTTACATCCCAAGAACTTATGAGGAAGATGTAGCTATAAAGGAGTGGAGAGAATCAGTGGCTGATGAATCTGGAGCTATGATTAAAAATGAAACTTGGTATGAGAGTGAGCTACCTAAAGGGAAGAAGGCAGTGACAGTAAATGGGTGTTCACAATCAAGTTTTATCCAGATGGGAGAATAGAGAGGCGCAAGTCTAGGCTGGTGGCAAGGGGATTTACTCAGACATATGGTGAGGACTATGTGGAGACCTTTGCACCAGTGGCTAAACTTCATACTATCAGGATTGTATTGTCTCTAGCTGTGAATCTTGAGTGGGATTTGTGGCAAATGGATGTGAAGAATGCATTCTTCAAGAGAATTGGAAGATGAGGTGTATATGCATCCACCACCAGGTCTTGAACATCTAGTCAAGAAGGCAATGTGCTGAGGTTAAAGAAAGCCATCTATGGTCTTAAGCATCTCCAAGGGCGTGGTAATAAGCTAGCACTACACTGAATGGGAGAGGATTCAGAAAGTCAGAGTTGGATCACACTCTCTTTACCTTAACCACTCCATCCGGCATTATTGTGTTGCTGTCTATGTTGATGATATCATCATCACAGGAAGTGATAAGGAAGGCATCAAAGCTACAAAGGAGTACCTTAGAGCAAAGCTTTGAGATCAAAAGACTTCGGAGAAATGAAATACTTCCTTGGGATTGAGATATGCAGATCAAAGGAAGGGTTGTTTCTGTCTCAAAGGAAGTATGTGATTGATCTCTTAAAAGAAGCTGATGCATATGGGGGAAAGACAGCAAAGATGCCAATGGAGGATGGTTATAAGGTTCCACGTGAGGGGAGATTGAAGATAGCAATCCATTTCATGATCCTAAGCTATACAGGAAGATGGTGGGGAAACTGATCTACCTTACCATCACAAGACCTGATGTGTGCTTTTGCAGTGATCAAGTGAGTCAGCACATGCAAGTTCCTAAGGAGCATCATTGGAGAATGGTGGAAAGGATCTTGATGTATCTGAATGGAACAACTGGTCTTGGAGTTTGGATGGGATTGTAACAAAAAGTACTGAGGTTGTAGGCTATTGTGATGCGGATTGGGCTGGAGACCGAGCAGACAGAAGATCAACAACCAGTTATTGTACATTCATTGGAGGTAACCTTGTCACATGGAAGAGCAAGAAGCAGAAAAGTGGTGTCTTGCTCTAGTGCTGAGGCTGAGTATAGAGCTATGCTTAAGCTCACTAACGAGCTAGTATGGATCAAGGGGATTCTGAAGCATTTGGAGATTGAGCAAGTAACTCCAATGGTTATGCACGTGATAATCAAGCAGCCATACATATAGCCTCTAACTCAGTGTTCCATGAGAGAACCAAGCACATTGAGGTGGATTGTCACAAGGTGAGGCAGATGATGATACTTGGGGTGATTCTGCCTTGTTACACTAGGAGTGAGGATCAGTTGGCTGATGTGTTTACAAAGGCAGCAAGGCAAAAGACAATGGAGTCCATTCATATCAGATTGGGCTCATTGATCTTTTGCCCAAGCACTAGTTTATACACTCTCCTGATCATGTGATCTCTACTCTTTCCTCATTAAGGTTTTGTCCCAATGGGTTTTCTTTAATGAGGTTTTAACGAGGGAGAACTCATGGTCCTTCCAATCTTAACTTGTTCTCACATGGTTAAGCTTGAGGGGGAGTGTAAAAATGAGGTGATAATATTGAGGAGAAGCTAAGGTTGATATTACAAGAGTAAAAGAAGAGTTTGAAGAAAGTTGGTGTATATAGTAAATAGTGAAAACTATTTTAACTATTACAAACTCACTATTCACTGTTGAGAGCTTGGTAGTCAAGTCAGTGTGGAGAGTATCGACCAAAGATTAGGCCAAGGGAGTCTGAAATGGGTTAGCAAAGGAAGAGGAGTGCAAGCACTAATAGTGACCGTTGTGGATAAGATACCTTATCCATACAGCCTGACAGGCGGCAAAAGAGGAGCGGCCTTGACCATTCACAGCCCACAAGCTTCCCTTGACTCCACATGCTCAAATAGTGTCTGGATACCCTAATGTTTGTTTACTCTTCCCTTATAAAACTCTTGTAACATCATTTGCGAAAATCAAATGAAGAAATGTGCCTCCCAAATAGTGTTATTAGTTTCTTCATTCTTAATCTCTTAGATCTTTGATTCACAAACTCTCTCAATCTCTTAAAACTCTTTCTAATCTCTAAAATGTCACTATCAACTCTTCCTCGGAAGCATCAGCTTTCTCTTCCTCAGATATAATATCTCCATTATCCAAGAGAATCATCACCTTCTTGTTAGTACATTCATTTAGCATAGTGACCAATGCCATGGCACTTGAAGCACTTCACATCTCTGATCTAGTTGCTGGTGCTTTTCCCTTATCATCACGCTGATAGACCTTAGGCTCATCTTTGGTTTAGCTAGGCTTTCTCATCCTGGTTGTCCTATAGTTGTTGCCCGTTATGAACCCATGGAGCTGTGTCTTTCTCTTCTGTTGCTGCTCAATGAGGATAGCTTTGGAAGAAGCTCATAGATGTCATCATAATCCTGTAGCTCTAACCCGATCTTGTATTTCTCTGTTGAGACCAGCTTGGAACGAGCCATAGTTGCATTAAGAATCCTCAACAACAGAAGCTTTGATCATGAGAGTCTCCATCTCTTGGTAGTAATCCTCCACGCTCTTAGTTCCTTGAGT
>NW_026618569.1:0-11681 GCF_000801105.2 Raphanus sativus
ACTCCCTGGGGCATTAAGGCGGTCAAGGGGGATCAAGAAAATGTTAGGTCCTGCTATCAGACTACTCTAAAGAGAAAGACCCAAGTCTTATAGCAATTACATAAGAAGCTTCTGGCCCCGCATACCGAAAAGCCGGAAGTGGAAGAAATGGATGAGGTTCCACTCACAGAAGGGAACTTGGGTCAAAACTTAAAGATAGGCTCCAAGCTTCCAGAAGGCCTGAGAAGGAGATTGGTCGACTTCTTGAGATCCAACTCCGACTGCTTCGTTTGGTCCCATGAGGACATGCCTGGAATTGATCCCGACGTCATCATGCATCAACTCAAAGTGGATCCAATGCATCCTCCTGTCAGACAGAAGAGGAGGAGGTTCGCCCCCGAAAGGGACGAGATAATCAACGAAGAGGTCAAGAACCTACTGGATGCCGGATTCATACGAGAGGTGCAATACCCAGAATGGTTAGCTAATGTAGTGGTCGTTAGGAAGAAGAACGGGAAGTGGAGAGTCTTTATCGACTTCACGGATCTTAAAAAATCCTGTCCTAAAGACCCCTTCCCCTTGCCTCACATCGACAAGCTGGTCGATGCAACTGCTGGTCATCAACTGACGAGTTTCATGGATGCATTCTCCGGATATAACCAGATCCTAATGCATCCTGACGACCAAGAGAATACCTCGTTCATGACCTCAAGGGGCATCTACTGTTACAAGGTCATGCCTTTAGGATTAAAGAACGCACGTTCGACCTATCAGAGGATCGTCAACATGATGTTCGCCGATCAGATAGGGCAGACCATGGAGGTCTATATTGATGATATGCTGGTAAAGTCGCTGGACACTGAGGACCATATCTCGCACCTTCATAAAGCCTTCACCACTCTTAGGAGGTACAACATGAAGCTGAACCCTTCAAAGTGCTCGTTTGGGGTAAGCTCTGGGAAGTTCCTGGGGTATATAGTCACCCACATGGGCATTGAAGCAAACCCAGAGCAGGTGAGAGAAATCCAGGTGATACCTTCCCCTCGCAACGTCAAGGAGGTGCAAATACTGACATGAAGGATGGCTGCACTGAGCAGGTTCATCTCCAGGCTGTCCGACAAGTCGCATGCCTTCTTCGAAACCTTGAAGGACCCCAAGGACTTCCAGTGGACCGATAAATGTGAGCAAGCCCTATCTGATTTAAAGTCCTATCTCACTACTCCACCTCTCCTCTCAAAACCTTTGGAAGGTGATGTCCTATTGCTCTATCTGGCGGTATCAGAGCACGCAGTCAGTACGATCCTGGTAAGGGAAGAAGGAAGGAAACAGCACCCTATCTACTACGTGAGCAAATCATTGCTAGACGCGGAAACCCGCTATTGTCACCTTGAGAAGCTGGCCTTCGCCTTAGTTAATGCGTCTCGAAAGCTACGCCCCTACTTCCAGGCTCACCACATCGCCGTGGTCACTTCCTTCCCCATCAAAGCGGTCCTTCATAAGCCGGAAGTATCCGGACGACTAGCAAAATGGGCTATTGAGTTGGGGGAGTACGATGTGATCTTCCGGCCTGCAACGGCCATCAAATCGCAAGTCCTGGCAGATTTCGTAGCCGAATTCTCTCCTGCCATGCTTCCAGCCCTGGAACAAGAGGTAAAGCTTCATGATAGCAAAGGGGAGAAAGGTGAATGGACGCTGTACATTGATGGGTCTAGTAATGCAAGGAGCGCAGGCGTGGGACTAGTCCTAACTTCCCCTACGGGGGAATATGCCTCAAGGGCCGTACGATGCAACTTCAAAGCAACGAACAACGAAGCTGAATACGAAGCTCTAATAGCAGGCCTGACACTCGCCAAACAAATGGGAGTAGAAGATATCCAGGTCTTCAACGACTCACAACTGATCATAAGCCAAGTCCAAGGAGACTACCAGGCAAAAGATCCGAGTATGATCAGGTACCTATCCGTGGCTAAGCGACTACTCTACAGGTTCCGACACTGTAAGCTCACACTGATCCCTAGGGAGCATAACTCCCAGGCCGACGCTCTAGCTAATCTAGGGTCCGCCCTAGAAACTACAAGTCATATGAACATCCCGCTCCTAGTACTCCAATGGCCCGCAACCGAAAAGGAGACAGAGCCTGAAGAAGTGTCCGTAGTAGACGAAGGAGAGACCTGGATGACTTCCATCATTAGCTATCTGAGGTATGACACCTTGCCTGAAGACCAAGACGAAAGTCGGAAGATAAGGCGTCAAGCTGCTAGGTACTGCTTTTCCGAAGGGAAACTATACCGAATAACCTTCTAAGGACCCTACCTACGATGTCTTACCCTTAGGGAAGCCGCCAGGATACTAGAAGAACCCCACGAGGGAGTGTGGTTCCCATTCCAGTGGTCGGAGCTTGGTACTCAGAGCCATAAGGGCTGGATACTACTGGCCAACCATGGCGAGGGACTCCCTCAAACAAGCCAAACTCTGTAGCCAATGCCAGAAGCACGCGCCAGTCTCCAATCATCCACCAGAGAACCTCAAATCTCTAAGGTCTCCTTGGCCCTTCCGAAAGTAGAGCATGGACATCGTGGGGAATTCCCCATGGCACCGGGGCAAAAGGTCTTCCTTCTAGTTGTGACCGATTACTTCACTAAGTGGGTAGAAGCTGAAGCGCTAGCCAAGATAACGGATCTCCAGATCAGGAAATTCCTATGGACCAACGTGATCACTGATATCACTCAAATTACTCTAAAAAGTGAATTCTCTCTCAAATAAGAGGTTCAGATGCAGTACTTAGGGATCGAATCCACAAGGACTATAGCATTACTTCGAGGCTTTATTAAATAGAATTAAAAATAGACTTAAAGGTTTTATAAGTTTTAAAGCAGTAAATATTAATGTGAACAAGGGAATTGTTCAGTAAATGAAGTGAAGGTTGTTTCTAAATGAGAAGGATAGCTAGATTCAGGTATTTCTCAGGTATGAATTTATGCAGTTTGAAAGTGACAATAGGGTTTTAGTCCATGAACTCAATCAGTTGGTACGACCAGTAGGGTCTCCTTTACTAGATCCCGGATCTCAACTGTCGTTTGTTGATCTCGGAAAAGAGTCGATCGATACGACTTTCGTCTTAATCGATCGATACACCTTTCATACAATCGATCGCTACAACGATGGTTGTGCCGATCGATGGTAATTCTAGCAAGCATTATCGATTTGGTTGAACACATTCTCTAATGATCTAGACAACCTTTCGCATGAGTCTAGTCAGTTAGATCACTATAGTTTATTTCAGGGTATTGAGAGTATACAGTTGGTTATCTCTTCAATCCTAAGATCTAGATTTAAGGGTGATCAATCCTAAATCTAGTATTAAGAATAACTAAGTGAAAGAACTAATTTAATAACTCTAATAAACATCACAATCTCATCACATGATTCACCCTTATGAGAAACCTAAATCTAACAATTAGGTTTACTCAGACATATTCACGAGAGACAAGATCATGATGGTTTGGATAAAACTTAATATGAAATAAGGAACACAAAGAGTAATGAGTAAGATAAAAAAGGAGTTCAAGATCTTCTCTGTTTTGCAGTCTCAGATCTATCTCTCCAACTCTAACTCTTCTCCTAAGGTAGCCAAATTGCTTCTCTTCTCCAATAGATCTCTAGGCAAGTCTGCCTCTAAAATGATACAAAACCCTAGTATATAAAGCCTAACAGGCGGCCAGGGACTAATTGTGTAAATAGCAAACTTTGTGATTCTTGAAAATCTTCTAAATCGTAATCCATCGAATGGTTAAATATAGATCGACACTCTTCCATCACTGTCGATCGATTGTAAGTGACTCTAATCGCCCGACCTCGCATGATTACTATCGGTCGATTCTTCATTCGTGAAAATACTCCAAAAATGCCTTAAAAGTATTGCTTTCTTCAATTAAGTACCTGTGTCTGAAAATACTCTAAAATACTTTGAAAACGAAGTAAGTATGATTGAAAACTCTTATATACCATGGCTAAAAATGGGTGAAATTCATGGTATATCAACTCCCCCCAGACTTACTCTTTTGCTTGTCCTCAAGCAAAACAATCGGTAGTCTCTCCGAAGGAGTTTTGAAAGCAACATGACTCTTATTTTTGAAAGCTTAAAAATTCTCACTTCCTTGTCATAAGAATCTAAACGGTCTCAACCACAAATGCACATTTATACCTTATCCTAGTCTAGCAACCAAATTCATCTATCCAACAACTTAGCAGATCTTGTCTAAAATTCTCCTTTACTAACCTCATTTCTTAGCATAAAATAAAAGTGCGTGCTTTACCTTGGGGATATCGATCAAAAGACACATGGATTCAACTCAAACAAGTTTTCTGAGCAGGTAGTCTTTTCTGATCCTTTTCTCCCCTCTTCCCTCTTCTCTGAATCTCTTATTAGTTTCAATTTCAATAGGTCTCGATGCCACAAAGGTCATCTAATCTATCTTATTGACATTTGCACTGTAACTCATACATTTTTGACAAAGTGTAGCGAATAATGGGGTCTTTGGTAATTTACCTATCCCTCGTTTCCACAATGTGTGATCATTCTTGAGATTTAGAACATTGGGGTCACAGGAGACACTCCTACCCCTCTGCCTTTCAAGAAATCATTTCAATCTTTTCTTTATAAACTTAGATCTTTGAGATGCCAAAGAGAGAAAAGGAAGGGAGCCAGAATTGCACAGACTTGTACCTTTTCAGTCTTGTAGGAGGGTTCCGATCCGATGTATACCAAGCCCCAAGACAAGCTAAACTAGTCAGTATTAGGTTGGAGGCTAGCTTCGGTTCCTTTAAACAATCTGGGAAAGTGTGGCTAACTGACAGGTTGATCCACTTTGGTATCTCTATTGCAATCTGTGGTAAATAAGTCTAGAGTAACGCCAAAGAACGGTTTAGAAAATCATAAATATATATATTTTTTCCTTTTTGACTCGAAAAACGATTTTAACTTTTGGAAAATAGAATTGAAAATAGGTTGGTTTATATGATAAAAATAGATGATGATTGATAAATGTTAGTGACATTCTCACCCAGACTTAAATTACACCGTCTCGGTGTAATAATAAGAGGAAAAATAAAAATATGAAAAGTTAGAAATGGAGATAATGAAACAAAGTGGCGTACCTTTCTGTCTTTCCTGTCGATCGATGTACCATATACGGTATCGATCGACAGTATCAGACAGAATGTGTGATAATGTGTTAGCACGGGACTCACTCACTCGTCTAGCTTGACTCTCAAGTTAGCTCTGTTGTCAGTCCAAACACAAAGAAAATTAAACAAACGAAATATTTCAAAAGCATAAAACATAGATAAGTTTGAAAACATAAATCCTGCAAATCCGAAACATAAACATAAAAAGTCTGAAAGATAAAGAGAAGAGGTAAGAAGGCTAGTCGGTGGCCTCCTCGTCCTCCTCCTGCTGGTACTGGTGAGATGGTCCTGGGTCTGATGCTCTGACACTCCTCTTGCTCGCACATGGTGGTCGCGTGACTCGAGCCCAGATGGCTCGTAGGGCACTCATTACCGTCCTCTGAAAGTCTGCCTCAGGAATCGGGACGTCCGGTATGTCTGGGAAGTCAGGAAGGGGAGCTGCGGGAGTTGTCTGCTATCCTCCAACACCACGCTCCATCGGGTCCTGGCGAGACTCGGTGGTGAGCTCCAATAGGAACTCGTCGTCGGGCCTGAACCGGATCCTATCGACCTGATGGTCGAAGTCAGTGAGAGATGCGTGCGGGAGCTGAAACATACGGAAGCGGCGGTCAATCCTGAAAAACCAGAGAAGGCTCTTCTTGAGCCAGCCGCAATGCATCAGGTGCTGCTCGTCCATGAAGAGATGGCGGGGGTCTGCGGTACTACTGTCCAGACGGACACCACAGAACTCAAAGATCGGTGTGAGAAGACTACCCACACTCTCCTTCTTCCTACCCGAACCCGTGAAGGGTTTCTTCTTCAGTGAGATCAGATGCTCGGCGAAGAGAGCTCCAAGGTTGGGGACCACTAGTCCCGCAGTGTCGAGGTGAGAGAGATCGACCAGTCCGTTCACTGCTGGGAAGAGCAGTGAGAGATCATGTAGGCGCACCTTGTTGGGCTCCATATTGCACAACAGAGTGTTGGCAAAAGCCCGTAGGAAGTAGCGTAGGATCGGGTGACGAACGTCAGACTGAGTCGCTGAGCCGCTCCAACTGCCAGTGCCTATGATCTTCCGGAAGTCGTTCACACCAGGGAGAGGCGAGAACCTGCAAGATGTTGCATCCTCCTCAAAACCGTAAATGTTGCAGAGCTGGGGGATGGTGATCGAATATCTCTTCCCTCGAGCAAAGAAAGAGAGCACACCGTCGCCCGCTACTTTAGGACCGTCAGGGCGGTAGGTGAGGCGGACAGAGGCCATGAACTGGCGAACCAACGGTACGTGGAGGTCGTAGGCGTGTGTGGCTATGGTGCCCAACCCGAGGCCATGAACTGGCGGACCTTTCGTCGTCTCTCGGAACTCGAGGTTGCCGGCGGTTTGATGGGCCAGCGGGATCACTCCTCCTCTTCGTCCTCCTCTCTCTCTCAGTGTCCGAATCTGTGCTCATCTGAAAAGAAAAGTAAAACGAGTAAGTTAGCATTGATTCGCGAAAGAGATATATCGACCGATGCACACTCGTGTGTGTCGTTCGATAGATCAAATCTGTGTTCATCAGAGAATCAGAAATCGATCGACATGACAAAGTCTGTGTCGATCGATAGCGACTCGCGAAACCTGCAATTTCAACAGTCCATACGAAAACGAATTGAAAGAGAGGATTGGAGCATAACAAACTATCCTAGCAACTAGATAACCGATTTAAACATCTAAAACGCCCTAGAATTGCACCAAATCGACCCGATTTTCCCCAATTCAAAACCCAAACTTTAGGGTTCCAATCCAAAGAGAATTTCAGATTAATACCTTGGATAATGAGAGAAATGCGAATGAAAACAGATGGAGGGCTTGAAATCGAGTGGTTTTGGGCAAAGATTCAATGAAAATCGTTAAGAATCGAGAGAGAAAAGGGAGTTTTAGGATTCGGCTAGGGTTTGCGAAATAAGGAAAAAGGAGGCGGATGTCGAGTTAAATGAGAAGTTGCCTCGACATCCCCGTGTCGATCGATACAACATTAATGTTATCGATCGATTTTATGCATATGTGAAAATGAATGCGTTGGAAATAATCTAAATGTTACTAACCAATAATGAAAATTTCTAACTAAATGAAATAAATAAAAATGAAATGAAGATTTAAAAGTTAAAATAGGGATGAAAATATTAAATGAAAAATAGAAAAATAAAAGAAAAATGGGTTGCCTCCCATTCAGCGCTTAGTTTAAAGTCTTTAGCTCGACTTAGGATAACTGCTTTTAGTTATCACCGGGTGGTAGCAGCGAAAGGGGTTTTATATCTGGTGGTTTGGCCCAATAATGCTTTACTCGCTGCCCGTTTACTGTAAACTCGTCGCCTTCTTCACTAACGATCGTTCGTGCTCCGGAAGGTTTTACTTCCTTAATTGTAAAAAGGTCCTGACCAACGAGATTTTAGTTTTCCAGGGAAAAGGTTTAATCTGGAGTTATATAAGAGAACTTGATCATTCGGTTCAAAGCGTCTAGATAGGATCTTCTTATCGTGATAAGCTTTTGTTCGTTCCTTATATAACTTCGAATTTTCATATGCCAAATGTCGAATTTCATCGAGCTCGTTGAGCTGAATTAGTCGTCTCTCGGCAGCTGGCTTAATATCAAAATTTAACAATTTGGTTGCCCAGGCTGCCTTGTGCTCCAGTTCAACTGGTAAATGGCATGATTTTCCGTACAGCAAGTGAAAGGGTGTCGTACCCAGTGGTGTTTTATAGGCGGTCCGATATGCCCATAAGGCATTGTCTAATTTGCGAGACCAATCTTTCCTATCTATTCGGACAGTCTTTTCCAAAATTTCCTTGATTTGTCGGTTCGACACTTCCACTTGTCCACTAGTTTGTGGGTGATAGGGTGTTGCTACTCGATGGTGGACACCATGTTTCTCAAGCAATCTGTCGAAAACTTTGTTTATGAAATGTGATCCACCGTCACTAATGATTATTCTTGGAACTCCAAATCTTGGGAAAATGTTGCTCTTGAAAAGTTTGATAACTACGGACGCATCATTTGTAGGAGAGGCAACTGCCTCAACCCATTTTGAGACGTAGTCTACAGCGACTAGGATATATTTGTTGCCATAAGAAGATGGGAAAGGACCCATAAAATCTATTCCCCAACAGTTGAAGACTTCTACTTCCAAGATAAATTTTTGTTCCATCTCATGTCTCTTGCTTATTTTTCCTCTCCGCTGACATCTGTCGCATCGTGCTATATGAGCATGAACATCGCGAAATGTTGTTGGCCACCAAAACCCTGCTTGGAGAATTTTGGAAACTGTTTTAAAAGTGGCGAAATGTCCTGCGTAATCAGAGCTGTGACATTGGTAAATAATGTTTGGAATTTCAGCTTCAGAGACGCATCTTCTATATATACCGTCAGAACAGTGTTTGTAGAGATAGGGCTCATCCCAGTGGTATCTCTGAACTTCACGAAAGATTTTTTTTCGTTCATAACCTTTTAAGTTTTCTGGTTCAAAATCAGCGGCTAAATAGTTGACTATATCAGCATACCAAGGTCGAACTTTGATATTCCGTCCAATCGCATTTGCTTCTTGTAGAGAGACATCAGATATATTATGATTCAAAGCATTACAAGCAACCTTAACTGGTATGTCAATGAGTTCTGTTGATGTTCTGTCGCTGATGGATATGATTGATTTTTTATCAGTAGTGTCAGTCGTCAATTTGCCATTTGACTCGTCCAGCAATCCGTCAGATATGAGCGATATGTGACCTATGAATGATGTGTCCAAAAGAGCTATATTCTCTGTAGGAAAGAAATCATCTATAGGAACTTCATCCTCAATTCGAATCCTGGAAAGATGATCAGCGACACCGTTGTCTACTCCTCTTTTATCTTTAATTTCGATATCGAACTCTTGGAGTAACAAGATCCATCTTATTAGTCTCGGTTTAGCATCTTTCTTCTGCATTAAATATTTGATGGCAGCATGATCAGTGTGGACTATAACATGTGCTCCAACTAAGTATTGGCGGAATTTTTCGAAAGCATAAACCACTGCTAGCAAC
The DNA here is from genome assembly GCF_000801105.2 of Raphanus sativus. Classification (NCBI taxonomy): domain Eukaryota; kingdom Viridiplantae; phylum Streptophyta; class Magnoliopsida; order Brassicales; family Brassicaceae; genus Raphanus; species Raphanus sativus. The sequence goes on from NW_026618569.1 coordinate 9,197, forward strand.
TCTTTTTCTGTGGTAGAGTAATTCCGTTGTGCTTCGTCGAGTGTGCGACTCGCATAGTATATAGCGTGTAGCTTCTTATCTTTTCGTTGTCCTAGAACTGCTCCAACCGCGAAATCACTCGCATCGCACATAATCTCGAAAGGGAGATTCCAATCAGGTGGGTTTACGACTGGGGCAGTTATAAGAGACTTCTTCAGCGCTTCGAAAGCTTCCTTACATTCTGGCGTAAAATCGAATTTAACTTCTTTGCACAAAAGATTGTTCAGGGGTCTAGCAATTTTACTGAAATCTTGTATGAATCGTCTGTAAAATCCAGCATGTCCAAGGAAACTTCGTATGTCTCTAACGTTTTTGGGTGCTGGTAGACCAGTCATTACTTCAATTTTGGCTCTATCTACTTCTATTCCTGCTGCGGAAACTTTGTGTCCAAGGACTATACCATCGTTCACCATGAAATGGCATTTTTCCCAATTTAAGACAAAATTCTTTTCTTCACATCTTTCCAATACCTTGCACAGGTTGTCTAAGCAATCCTTAAAACTTGATCCGTAAACCGAAAAATCGTCCATGAAAACTTCCATGAAATCTTCGATCATATCCGTGAATATTGACATCATGCATCGTTGGAAAGTGGCTGGTGCGTTACATAGTCAAAATGGCATTCTGCGATATGCAAATGTTCGGTAAGGACAAGTAAAAGTTGTCTTTTCTTGATCTTCAGGATGTATCGGTATCTGGAAAAATCCCGAATATCCGTCAAGAAAACAGTAATATTTATGGTTAGCCAATCTTTCGAGCATTTGATCGATGAAAGGTAAAGGAAAATGGTATTTTCTTGTAGCAGCATTCAGTTTCCTATAATCAATACACATTCGATGTCCAGTGACAGTGCGTGTGGGGATGAGCTCATCTTTATCGTTTTTAACCACCGTGATCCCTCCTTTCTTTGGTACAACATGCACAGAGCTTACCCATTTACTATCTGAGATAGGATATATAACTCCTGCATCCAGAAGTTTAATTATCTCTTTTTTCACTATCTCTTTTAGGTTTGGGTTGAGTCTTCTTTGCTGTTCTATAGACGTTTTTGCATCTTCTTCGAGGTGGATGCGGTGCATGCAAAGATCAGCGGCTATTCCGGGAATATCATCTAAAGAATACCCGATCGCTCTCCGATATTTACGCAGCTTGTTTAAAAGCAGTGCAAGCTCTCCGTTCGTGAGATTAGCGTTAACAATGACAGGGTATGATTTATCGCAAAGGAACGCATACTTCAGGCCAGCTGGAAGTGGTTTCAGTTCCACCTTGGGCGCCTTTTCTTTAGTCCATTTAGTCGATGAAGAAAATAAACGATCAATAGTTTCCCTAAGGAATTTGTCCGTAATGATTTCAGAATCATCATTTTCTTCATTTGTATCTCCGATACTTGCGTCCATAAGATTCGAATAATCTTCTGTTCTGCTATCTACGTTCAGAATTTCTTGTTCATCAGGAGTGAATGTGTCTTCTGATGAATTGGTAGCACATATATCCGTAAGGTATTCTTTTTCCAGCTCAGAATCTTCTTCCGTGTAAAAGGCATGATCGTCTATCAGAGGACGTTTTAATAGTTTTCCATGTCGAAGTTCATTGATATATCTCCGACATTTAAACCGATCTTTCCTCCTCTACAATCTATTATTGCTCCTGCTGTAGCTAAAAAGGGCCGTCCTAATATAAGGGGGTCTTTCGGCACTTGCTTATACTTGAGTACGACAAAATCTGCTGGTATGAAGCAATCATCAATTCTGACTGGCACATCCACCAGGATTCCCTCAGGTACCCTAATAGAGCGATCAGCTAGAACTAATGTGATAGGCGTTGGGACAAATACATCGTAACCTAGCGAAACTGCTACAGAGTGTGGCATGAGGTTTACACTAGAGCCAAGATCACAAAGAGATCGAGGAAAACGTGCGTTTTGTATCTTACAATCTTGGACGAAACTACCAGGATCAGACCTTTTAATTGAAGTCCCTCCTTGTATTATCGCACTTACTTCCTCTGATACTAGCATGACGCTTTGTTCTACACTTGAGGATATCATATCTTTCATGTATTTCTTCACCGAAGGGGCTATCTTAAGAGCGTCACTGAGGGATGTCTCGAATTTGATTTTATCAAAAGCCTTTTTGCAGATTGCATGTTCCAATGCTTTCTTAGTTTGTGGTTTGTTTGGAGGAAATGGGGGAGGAGCTCTATAGATTCTTTCAGTCCCGGTAGATTGTGTATTGCTATTGCTGGTGCCACCAGACGGTCGATCGTTTTCCTTCCCAGAGGATCGATCGACATGTGGTTCATCTAGATGGTCGATTTCGACTTCGGCATCGGGATTCTCTTTGTCTAAATCTATAGTTTTCCCCTGATTCTTTTCATTTGAAGAATTTTTCCTATGTTCTGATGTTTCTGAGTCGGAGTCGTTATCAAGCAGTTCTATGGGGTTGGA
>NW_026618570.1:0-11681 GCF_000801105.2 Raphanus sativus
TTATTTGTTAATAAAATACCAAAAATTTTAAGAGGGAAATGGATGTTGTAACGACGTATAAACTTCATAACAGCGTTGAATATCGTGAAACATAAGTTCAAAAATAAACGAATCGTGAAAATTAAAATTACAATGCAGTATGAATGAGAAAAACATATATGAGACACTGATCATTATTAGTTTTCTAGAAGCTACGTGCATTATACAAATAAAAGATATACTCCCTCTGTTTTAGATTAAATGTCGTTCTAGAAAAAAAATTTCGTTTCAAAATAAGTGTTGTTTTAAAATTTTAATGCAAAATTTATTAATAAGATTCTCTAATTTATTTTTTTATTGGTTAAAATGTGGTCAGGTGTATAGAAAATTGTGTTTTTATCTTGAAATTATATAAAATCACATGTTTTATTAATATGTGTGTATAAGTCTAGAATGACAAATAAAATGAAACGGACGGAGTAGTTAATAAATTAATGGAAAGCTTTTGAGCCTAATAAAGGGAAAATGATGTGTAGTGGAGAATAAATGACTAGATTAATTTGTAATATATTCGTTTGGAGGACAGAAAGCTTAATTCATCATTACTTAAGGAAAATTCACATCAATCTTGCTTTTGGAATTACACGAGCGATATCCTTTTGGATTAACGAATATAAATTCAAATTTGCGTTATTGTATACTTAACAACATGCTGAGCCCTTTAATTCATCATTTGATTGTCAATCAGTCGGAATAGAATGTCTTATATTTAACATGGAGATCACACAGCCCTTTATCAAAAAAAAAAATGAAGATCACAAACTTTCGATCTAAAATAAACGAGATAATATATGGGGCCTACATGCATAATTAAAGCAGATTCTGGGCCATATAATTATTTTTCTTAAATAACATATAAGTAGTTGGTTATGTTCAAATGGACGATAAGCACTGACACGCAAAGAAACCGGTCACCAAGTTTTAGATACACCAATGGGCTTTGATACAGGCCCAATAAACTAAATAATTTATGATTTTGATAAAAGATGTTAGATAGTAACAATTTTGGTAATTTATGTTTGATTAGGCTTGAATTGTTGTTACATGCACGAACCAAAAAACGAGGCAAGAACTGGTACGTAGTGGAAAGAGGGGAAAATGGTCTATTTTAAACCCAAATTTTCGGGTCGTGCATATTCCATCATGAATATACTTATTTCATAATGAACTCAACAAAATTTTAAAATATCTATGTGAACTTTCACAAACATACACACATATATAATGATTATTAGTCAACCATTTATTCGGATGATTAGATAGTTAACATGACGTTTTCGTTAAAATAACATTGTTTAAAAATATTACAGAATTAAAATATTGATTCTTACATACTTCGGATCTACGCTTTGATGAATAAAAGGCTTCTACTTATCCGCCAAGACGTGGATTTGAAGTGAGTTTTGTCCGTCAGGACGTTGGTTCGAAGTTTGCAAAATTTAAAATTTTAATTTTGTGATATTTACATAATACATTGTTTTAACGAAAAATTTCATGTCAGCTATTTAGTCATCCAAATAAATGGTTGACTACTGACCACTATTTATAATCAATGTATATATGCACATTTATGAAATTCTTGCTGATATTTTAAAATTTTGTTGAGTTCATGATAAAATATGCACTATAGTAAAATTCATGATAGAAATGATGGAATAGACACAATTCAGAGAGTTGAATTTGAAATATATAATTTTCGGTAGAAACAGCTGTTAAAGTACGAAATGGCAATGTTTACAATTGAGAGTTGAGACCTTCAAATTGTGTATATTTTACTGAAATAATTCTTTAATCAAATTAAATTTCGATAGTTAATTTACAGCTCACACGCAGCAACTAATCTGATTAAATTAAGATATGGTACTTGTGATGGAAAAGGTGATACATTCTGATCGAATGAAGCAATTAGGTACTTAAATTTTGGTGAAATGCGGGAGATATAGCATACACAAATTGATACTAACAAAGATACACATTTTCCAATTATAAAAATCATACAGACTATGGCTTACATATGTTTTTTGTTTACGTTTCAATTAACTAATAATTTGATAACTCATGTTTCGACCGACGTCCTTCAATCTTACCAAATTTTAATTTTATTCTTTAAAAAACTTTGTGGATCTTTCTTCTACAAAATGTATGGATTATATATACAGTATATGCTTTAAATGATCTACGAGGGTTGTAGCTAATGTATACTAACGGTAATTTGAAAGTCACAGAGCGATATTTTATGTCAAGCTACTCTGATTTGCCACTTTGACTTATAAATAAAATGAAATTACTAAGGTTTGATTGGTTGAGACTGTGACTTTATATTTTTGCTCTAAGATTTAGATTTTAACTATGACTTTAAAATTTATTATTGTAGGATGCTAGTTATTATTGTAGGATGCTAGAGTTAATATATTTTTCAATAATATTTTGGCTGTAGATATAACTTTTTAAATTACAGCATAATTATTTTTTAATGAATAAAATTAACTATCCACGGTTTCACCCTCTCTTCCAATAAACGTCTAAGATTCATTTTTTATTACATCAGTGTGGACTGTGTAGTCGAATACGGACAAAACTGTTTTGGCAAGTCTGAAACAGTTAACACAACTGATGTTGCTAACTCCTTTTTTCGACTAAATTTTGATGTTCCTAACTCTATTTGGTTCTTGAATATAAGAAAAGTGGCAATGTAGCACGAGACAAACACGAAACACGCACATAGATCTGTGAATTGCAATTTACGTTATGTTTCTTCTCTTTATTCGAAGTTTTGTGTCTCCCAAAGTAAATTCTTACTTTTTCACTTTCACACTTCGCGTACTAATGAGAGAAATGAATTGAGATCATAAAAGAAATACTCCCAAAAAATAAGCTTACTTTATATAATTGGAAGGCAACTGTATACGGTTTAAATTTGGTCTTATAATATTCAAAATGGTTTCAAGATTCATATTTTTACATCTCGATATTTAATACACGTTCAACTTTTATACACTATAATATTTTTATTTTATAAAACATAATATTTAATTTTACTGATTAATAATTATTGTTTCTGTATCTAAATTAAACAAAGTTAATATTTATAGAGAATTAAAATAATAAATTTTCATCCAAAAATAAAATAAAATTATTTAATTAAATTATTAGTTTTAGATAATTAAAAATATCAAAATATCAAAAATTTCTAGATGTGGCATGTGTTGTTAGTGGTTTCAATTTCCTCTTATTCAACATCTTAAACATATTCAACATACGTACTGAATCTATTTAACACCAAATAATTCACATCATTAAATTTTATTTTCAATACTTCCATTATCACTATCTAAGGTTGAATCTTTATTTAACAACTCTATTGTGAATAGTCTTATATTGTTCCTGGTAATTTCAGTCGAAGATGCGTTGGACTATATATAGAAGTATACATGATTTGAGAGAAATTCTCACAGATTTTAGTCTGGTATATAAAAACTTCGTTCAATTGCAAAGTGGATACTAATTCTCACAGATTTTAGTCTGGTATTTAATTAAATATTTGCTACAATAATAAAAAAATATGATAATGAGAATGGAATTTCCAGCGAGAAGAAAACAAAGACTATGATGAGACTTCTAGGGGTTTAAAGTTGAATCTGAATCTCCAGAAGACAGATAAATTTGTTTACCCGCGCATTAATGTAATTGTTTAATTAAATAATTTACACTTTACGAGATTAGAGAGGGATGTTCTTGAAAAATTAATCGGAGTATATCCTATTGACTTAAGTTTGGTCAACGTCAAAAGATGTTTTTTCTTTTACATTGTTGTTGATATTAGTTGGACCATAATGTTTTTAAATAGAGAAGTGTTAAACAATATTAATTCTCAAAATATCTGATACTATTTTAAACAGCACTGATAGAATACGAGACTATATTTCACTTGACTTTTTTCATTCTCTTAATCTAGTTGGAAATGTCTCTTATATTATAGTGCTAATTGCGAAGTGAGAACTTGGATCCTCATGTTGTAATTTCTACATTTTTTGGGAATATATCCATGTCCCAAACGTCGATGGCAGGTTCCCAATAGAGACACATGGCTTGTGGTAAAAGGAAAAATATATTATATTTCACACTCTCTTTGGACCTCCTATATAAACACTAGTTAATTAACATAATTCCTCATCGTCATTTGCATGAATTGATCTCATTACTCATTTCTGACTTCTGAGAATATTTTCGTAGCTAAGGGCAAAACTAAGCTATGAGCATCCCTTCAAGCTTTCTGTATTTGTTGATCCTTCTTTTGTTTTGCCTCTCGTGTGGATATTCCCTTCATGGTTTATCTCTCTCTCTATCTATGTTACTTCTTTTTTCTCTGTTATAAACTATTCAGATTTGTAATGTCACGAGTATTCGAGATATTAACTCATAGTTTATGATCATTACGTGACAACTTGCATTATATATGAGAATGACAATAAAACTTTTGTATAAATTATTTCTTATACTTCCCATTGCATGAAATATAATGCATGCATGGTTTATACTTTATATATTTGTCTTAACCAGAACGCAGCTAATATATATGTCACATTTTGTTTCATCAGGAGATAAGAACGAAAAGCCAAGTGTTGACGTTGTTTCATATGCGAAGGTAGTATACACGTTCCAAATGTTCACTTTTATGTTTTCTTGAGCAGTGAATAATACATAAGAACTAATCAAATATAATGGCATCCAGATTTAGCTAGTCTAAATCTACTCATGAACATGGCTCCAGTAATAGTATACTTCATATATGTAATCTAAGAATATGTTTGATTGGTGAAGCATGTTGGTGATGGTGATGCATTGAAGAAGATGCAATTACAAGGAAGAAGTGGAGAAGAGTTTAGTAAGGAGACGACAAAGATGAAGATGAATCCGAAGAAGCCAATAGAGAAGGAGACGGGTGTTGAGGAAGAGGATGATCTCGTCGCCTACACTGCTGATTACTGGAAACCAAGGCACCATCCTCCCAAGAACAACTGATCACTTCTTTTTCAAAAAAAAAAAAAAAAGAACGACTGATCAGATATATCTTACGTTTATATAAAAGTCCCAACAAAACTCTCCTTATTATATATTAATCAAATATCAGTATAAGATATTATACATACTTATATATGAGTAATTTGTAATTTTGTGAGCTTTTTGTTTGTAATGTTGTTTTATTTATATATATAGAAATGTGGTATGTATAACCAAGTGGTGTTATCTCAATGGTTTCATTTTGTCGCTGATGGATGTTGTAAACCGTGCTTGTAGTAAAGACATGATGATCGAAATTTTTCAGTTTGTTTGTGGATTTATCACCAAGTTTTGTTGTAATCTTTTCTTTGCTTTGTATATAATAATAGACTTCTTACATCCGAAAATCGTCTGAGAAAACCAAAACACAAAAAAAATGATGGGAATTTTTACACAAAAAAAAAGAATCAAACATTTACAAGATGTTCTTACATAAGCAAGAACAACAACCTTACAAGATGTCACAGTCAAGAATAGGCCTAACATATGAAGCTTGGTTAGTTATATAAACCCTTTTTCCAATTTGAACACTTTTTCATCAACAGTTTAATTTACAATTCCAAGCATACTATAGTCACATTGCAGATTTGGTAAAGAAGTAGGGAAAGCTCAAGAACCACTGAGTTTACCTTCAGAAGAACTTGAACAAGACAGTATACAGCTTTAGTCTCCATAAGCAAAAACACCAATGACGCTCTGTGTTGTTTGTGGGAGCTGAGAAGCTGCTTAGCACGGTACGTTTTCAAAAGTCGAAGACATAAGTATCCTGTTCCAAGGGTGAATACACAATCATTCGATGGTAGATGGACAACAAAGAGAAAGTATCTCTAAAAGCCTTATTTCAAATGATCAAGAAACATCACTTACAGCGATTCTTGAAAAGAAGCTCATATGATACAATTGGTGCCCGATGGTACCATCCAATAGCTCTGTTAACAAAGCTAATGAAAGTTTACCTCTTCATGTGACAGTTTCTCTACTGAAAGTGCGACTTCTCCAGCAAGCAAATAAGATGGGACAACAATAGACTTTTAAGGCTACAAGCCCGCTTTAATAGTCCAAGCAAGCACATCTGATGACTTAATCATCACTCTGCAGATATCTAAGTCAGGCGAAACACCCCTGGATAACATTAGACGGAAGAAGAACTTAGCCTCCTTCGCCAATTCTCTCCTACACAGACGATTGATCACCGCACTGTAATCCCTGATAGAAACATCGAATCCTCTATCTAACACCTGACAAAACAGCTTCACCGCCATTTCAGGATCACCTTTTACACAATGCGCCTTGATCAGTGTGGTATAAGCAAATTTTGACAAACTAACATCCCTCTCCTGAAGCGAACAGAGAAACCTTTCAGCATCCTTTAAGTAACCGTAGAAACAGAGGCCGTTGATTAGAATGTCATAAGTGGCAGGCGTAGGCTCAAGGTTTCGAGATTTCATTTCTTCAAACAACTCAAACGCTCTGAACAAATCTTTCACCCTGCACAGATGCTGAATAACTGTATTGTAAGTGATCTGATCTGGAGCTATACCTTCAGAAGCCATGTCCAACAGTACCTGGTTGTATTTCTCGAGTTTCCGCCCTATGCAAAGTCCCTTGATAATCACAGAGTACGTGAAGTTGGTTGGTGGGACTCCTTTTGCTTTCATCTCTCGGCGCAGCTCGTCAACACTCTCAGTATCTCCAACGTCAGCATACGCGTTCATCAGAGTTGTATAGCTCACAGCGGTTGGAACCAATCCATATAACTTGATGGCATCCAATACTTTTCTTGCCTCAGCTATGTTCCGAGTCTTGCAATAACCATAAATCAAAGAATTGAAAGTTGCAACGTTAGGAGTAATCCCACTCTCAATCACTCCCCTGAACAACTCCAACGCCTCCTCTACGCAACCAGACTTTGCGTAACCGTCGATTACGATATTGTACAGAATAACATCAAGCTCGCAGCCGCTTGAGATCAGAGAGTTGAGAAGCGCCCTCGCCTCGAGCAGCATCCCTTTCCGACACAAACCAAGCAGCATAGCACCGTGTGTCCTAGAATTTGGAAGTATTCTTTTGGAACACATCTCGTCGTAGAGCCAAATAGCCATATCAAGCTCTCCTAATCTGCAGAGGCCATGAATCACGATAGAATACGCCACGATATCAGGTCTTACACCATTGTCTTTCATTCTATAGAACAAGGAGAAAGCTTCTTCGACTCGTCCTGTTTTACATAAACCACTGAGCATTACACTGCAGGGGATGACACTGTTCAACTCAATCCCACTTGATAACATATCCTTCAGCAGTCTTAAACCCTTGTCGATGTTCCCCAACTGGCAATGACCACACAGTAATATAGTATATGTAATAACATCAGGAGTCAAACCTTTATCCAGCATCTGTTGAATGACCTCCCAAACCCATTTGATCATACCGAGGAGATGAAACCCTTTCGCAAGGATATTATACGTCACAGTATCAGGCTCCACTCCATGCTTGATACTCATATCACCAGCCAGTTCCAAAGCTTCTCCGATGGAACCAGCTAGACAGAGGCCGTTGATGAGTATGTTGTGGCTATACACACTAGGAACCAATCCACATTTCAAAACTGTACAGAGGAAAGACTTGGCCGTATCTACAAAACCCAATTTACAGTAACCTGACATTATACTATTGAAAGAAACTACAGAGGGGCCAACGTCCTTCCACTCGGAATCCCTGAGGAAAGAAACTGCATCTTCTAGCTTCTGTTGCCTGCACAATCCATCTACAACTGTGGAGTACGTGTGTTCGTTCTTAAACTCGATTCCCTTGTACACGTCCCACATCTTATCTGTTTCTCTGAAGTTATACAAGATTGAGTTGTACGCTTGTGTAGACACGCTCAAGTTCAGATCCCTCATCCTCTCCAGGATATAAAGTGAATCATCAACCATGTTAGACCTCGATGAGAGAAACAGCAACATATCCCAAACTATATTCGTAGAATCCCACTTTACGAAGTTATTAGAGAGAAGCTCACAGAGTAAAGATGCTGAACCAGAGCCTATAAGAAAAAAGCAATAAGTCTACATTACATAACTCTAAAAGTTTCCTCTTTTATCTACTCATCCGCACCTACTTAACACAAAGCTCTAAGCTTTTTAAGCGAAAGCGAATCAGAGAAGAGAGAGTGAGAGAAAGACTTGCCTTCTTCTTGGAGGAGCTGTTCCAGAACCACTTGAAGCTCTCTGAAACGTCTCTGACCAGCTAGAACATGCGAAACCAACAACGAGGAGAGCCTCGAGTGTCGAAACCCGTAAACATCTTTCAGCTCTCTGAAAAACCAAACCGAAAGATCCGAGCTTTCGCCCATCAGTTCGCACATGATCTCTTCGACGTGGACCTGCTTCAAACCCGAGAGCAAGCCTCGGAAGTCACGCCCGTGGAGATACTCGCGGAACCCGATCTTCCTCATCCCATAGAGAATCTCCCCACGGTAGTGATCTTCTCTCTGATCAGAGAGAAGCGGCTCTTCGTCGAGTCTCGCCGCGACGGAGGAGGAGGGTTTAGTGGAGAAGAGGGAAGAGAATGGAGAGAGCGCGCGGGACAATTTGTTTGGATTGAATGCAATCCATCTACAGATCATGGGGTTTTGGGAATTAGGGTTTGCCAATTCGGGAGATTCCCTTGCGGTTTCCAGAGAAAATCAAATTTAGAGGATTGAGGGTCGCCGGAGAGAAAAGTTTGATTTTCCCGGAAAGTTTGAGAAGGGAGAAGACAAAGGGTTTTACGCTCTAATTCCGGTTTTTAACTAACCGAATCTATAATTCGTTCCGGTTCTATTTCTTTACCGGTTTAAAATCATGGTACACTGTCGGCTACTCTACACGGATAGTTATATGTACACATCAATTTACCCTCTGTTTACATGCAGTAACATCCGTTTAACTAATTTAGACGAATCAAAACATATACGTAGAGAAAGATGAGCCTTCTTTGTCTGAAATAGGCGAAACGTTGATGTCTCTTAAAAATCAACATGCAGCAGCAAAGAGTAGAAGCTAAGAATAATCTCTTTTTTTACAATTATTTATAATTTACTGTATTTGATTAATCCTTTTTTTTGTTTCATCACTAAACAAAGATTTGGCGAGTGCGAACTAGACTAAGGTGGTTTCTAATAACATAAACGGCATCTTGTTCCAAGATTTAGCAGTTTTTTCTCACAAAATTAAAAGTTACAGAACTTATATTAATTTGTTATATATTAATTCATGTTGCATAATATTCAAATTTGATTATACATTTATCAGTTAGTGTTTCAAATCAAATACAGAAAGAGTAGAATTCCAACAATTAATATCAAAAGTGGATGGATTTTAAAAGGTACTAAGATGGATCACTTCACCAGCTTAGTTGTATGTCACCTTTCTTGATACATGCATCAGATCTTAAACAATTCAATAAATATTGCAAAATCGTGCTATGTCTTTCTCAACTTAAATAAATTTCATTAACAAACAATACATGAAACTGCCGTTTCTTTATACACTAGTGGAGGAAATATTCAAATATGGTAAAATTTCACAAACATTGAAATCCACATTTCACCAACTTAGGTGTAGTTACTTCTATCTAGCTATTGTAATAACATTTAACCTCCATTTTATGGTGCATTGCTCTCCTATAAGTACTTGTGACTACACTTTGTTTTGAATTACTCTAGAGCCAAAGATGTACAAAGCAAGCCCTAATAGAAGAGCGATCTTGGAGAGAAGTAAGAGTGTAAGAGAGAAGGAGCCTAAGCAAACCTCAAACTTCTTTGCCAAACACTTAAAGAGGATATATCCGATCACGCTTCAACGTAGTACTTCTTCTTCTTTCTCACTCTCTTCTATATCTCTATCACTCTCTCAAAACTCGACCGATTCCTCTGCCACGGATTCCACTTCCACGCTAGAGCAAAGGATCTCTCTAGCACTAGGTTTAATCTCATCTCCTAGTAGAAGAGAAACATTTGTTCCTAAAACAATTCCGCGACAACAACAAGAACAACGTCTATATGAGGACTTCAAAAGTGATGAACCAAAGAGGTGTAATTGGATCACCAAGAGAAGTGGTAAGATCATATTAAGAAATGTCCTAAACTAATATTATAGCCATATAGTATGCTTTATCTATATAGAGAATCATTAATGTGATTATAACTAGAGCAGTTCCGTTATGAACATGATAAGTTAAATATAACGAGGTTTAATTTTTTTTTTTTTGTAGATGAAGTCTACGTAACGTTTCATGATCAGCAATGGGGAGTCCCTGTCTATGATGATAAGTATGATTATGGCTTCCACAATTGTATACTATGCTAATAGTTTATTTGTTAAGAAAACAATATTTTTATTTTTAAATGGTGGTTAATCATGTAAACAGCTTGCTTTTTGAGTTCCTTGCTATGTCGGGGATGTTAATGGACTATAATTGGACCGAGATTTTAAAACGCAAGGAACTCTTTAGGTAAAATTTCTCACCACTATTCGTAAGTTGCTACATTATGCATGCATGTAGCTAAAAATCTTACGAAATTTTTGTGAAACTAGAGAGGCATTTTGTGAGTTTGACCCAAACCTGGTGGCCAAAATGAGAGAGAAAGAGATCACGGAAATTGCATCAAACAAAGCAATAATGCTACAAGAGAGTCGAGTTAGGTGTATAGTTGACAATGCTAAATGCATAATCAAGGCAAGTTTCAACATTTTCTTGCGAGGATCCACTATAGTTTCTTGTATATAAAATTCTGTTAGACCTTGTTGTCTGTTAGATCAAAGAAAACTTTATTTTGCAGGTGGTTAAGGAATTTGGATCATTCAGCAGCTATATGTGGGGGTTTATGGATTATAAACCGATCATTAATAGATTCAAGTATTCAAGAAATGTACCACTGAGATCTCCCAAGGCTGAGATAATTAGCAAAGATATGATCAAACGAGGATTTCGATTCGTCGGTCCAGTTATCGTACATTCTTTCATGCAAGCAGCAGGGTTAACAATTGATCACCTCGTTGATTGTTTCAGACATGGTGATTGTGTGAGCCTCGCTGAGAGGCCATGGAGGCATATATGATGTTCACTTTTTGGGTTAAAACATATATTCGAGCTTTTGACTGTTCTTTGGTTTAATAAAATATTTGAAATCAAACTGCTTGTTATTTCTATAAGTTTTCTTTTGGTTTTTTTTGATCAATTATCAAACTTATATAGTTTCTGGTTTTGTTTGGATTTGATTCTTATATCGAAATGTATGGATCTGACTATTTCAACAAGACATATTATAACTATATTGCGTGTAATTTGATTAGGTATTAACTGAACTTTCATTTTCAGTTCGGTTTGGTTTTTGACTACAATGTGTTTACATATGTAAAAAAAGATACTAAAAAGTTCAATGTTGATCTCATTTTTTATGGGGTGTACTATATACTGAATAGGTCACTAATTTATTTTTAGTTTATTGTTAACATCTATCTTATTAAAACAGAAACATTCTATTGGACCTAACATTTATTTTGTAAGTTTTTAAATTAAATACACATTTATACTTT
>NW_026618571.1:0-11674 GCF_000801105.2 Raphanus sativus
CGTCTTGACCTTCCTCTTCTTTTTATTTATTTAATCTTTCTTTACATAATAATAAATTTATATTTCACCTCCTTTATTCACAACACGTTATCAGCACGACGAGCTCTTTTATACCGACCGTTCTTAAACCAAGCAAGCGAGGTGATGTTTAAATTTATGTCTTTCAATATATTTAATTTATTTAAATTTTATTTTTATTTATTATTCTGGAGTGAGAGGCTAGGCCTTCTCCGTTTATTTTTCGGGATGAGAGGCGTTGCCTTCCCCGACTGATCGTTAAGATAGGCTAGGCCTTCATGATCAGAGGAACACGTGGTAGGTTTTACCTCCGTGAATAAAAGGTCAAAAATGGAAGGCTAAGCCTCCTCGGACCTTGATTAAAAGAAAAGGTTAATATGGCCGACTATGTCGCCTCGAACCTTTAAAAATGATCAAATATGGAAGTCTAAGACTCCTGGATCATGTGGTGGGCTGGACCCCCAATTTTATTTATGCTATTTAAATTTCTGCAATTTAAGTTTACGCAATTTAATTTTTTGCATTTATTTTATGCTTTTAATTTCTGCATTTAAATTATGCATTTAATTCTTATCTATATTAATATTATATTCTATGAATATAGTAATCATGTCGAATTTGACAAAGCTCAAAATGAATGCCCTAGATATTACGAAAAATAATTATATGATCTGGGCACTCGGTGTATAGATGCACCTGAGAGAAAATGAGCTTTGAGAAATCATCGATAAATTAATCAAATGAGAAAAGAAAAGCCATGATATCTTACACCAATTTGATGATGGTTTATAAGATGAGGTGTATCATGAAAAGATCTAGAAGATCTTTGAAAACCTAAATCCTTGAAAGAAAGGATTCACTAAATAGTTGGAGTTGATGTAAATCCTCCATGAAAACTGAAAAATTGGATATCATGATACTAAACCATCAAGTTGATCCTACTAGAAAAGGACGAGGGTGTAGATGCGGTTGAAACCGCTGTTGTGGTCGTGGAAGAGGACGAGGAAGAATATACCGTCCCTATGAAATAATAAGAACTTCCACGTAAATGAAAATGGTCGGGTGATAAAAGGAAAACAGAAAAGGTTTGCTACAGATATGGCAAGAAAAGAAACGTTTGGTACGTATTTGTCGTACTCCAAAATATTAGCCTATCTGTATTGATAAGAAAAGAGAAAGGATGTGAAATAGACTTCATCTCTTATGAACCCGGACCATCTTTCATGGATTGAATACTCATCTTGATGTTTTAAGATTTTCTGGGTAATTCAGAAAATAAATGGAAATATCGATGTGACATGAAAATTATTTTTCTAAACAATATTTTGAGATTCAGGATGGAGATAGATATACTTGACAGATATTGGGTCATCATACATGGCTATTAAAGGTAACAAATATCTATCATCTCTCAAAATAAATAAGTACAGTATCTAGTAATATATATAAAAATTACTATTGATTCTATAAGAGCTTATGATGAAAAGACATGCATAAGAGAAGGATGGCAAAAATTATAAATGAGTAGTAAACCTGAAGTTTACTAATATATAGCCATCCCCAATAATGTTATCGACATTATTGTGAAATGTTGAAAAACTAAAGGTTTTTCACATATAGCATGTCTTAAGAAAACAAAGAAACCATCATGGGTGTTGAATCATTAAACAAGTTCAATAAATGTGATTTCTTTAAACAGTCCCAAATCAGGATCTCACTCTAAAGGATTTGAAACATAATTCATCCCAAATGGGAAATCTGAATATGTTATTGGTTCTAGAGTGGGATTCAGTACGAGATTTTAGACATGGAGTGTCATCATCTCGAGGGGGAGAATTAAAGAATCCTAGTGAGTGGAACAATGAGAATATTCTGTTCACTCGAAAAAGAACTTGATAAAATGACTCAAGTAAGGTGATCCCCATGATCGGGTTTAAACATGCAGTTATGCATGTAATATAGTCATATACAATCCAAGAAGGATGAAGTATATGGACTAATCAGAAATATGCTCGCAAGATTGCTGGAAGCATATAAGCAGCTGATGGAATGAGATATGAGAAATGGATTATCATGAAAGTTATATAAGACAATCCATTTATAAAATGCCTGCCAGACATTTTGATAAAATAATGATCTCATAATCCAGCTGAAAAGGCTCCAATAAAAAAAATGTGTCCTAAAAAACGATATATGAGTCTATGGCACGCTAGAGACGTGATAGACCACTTTGGTTCCAAAGTGTCCTCAAAATGGAGCAAAAATATGAATAGATGAAGAATCTCTTAAAGAGACCGTTGATATGGGTTAATGTGTAGTCAGGTACCTGGGTAAATCATCGATGATGATAAAGAGATCTCGATTAACCATATCAGTACGTGTAAAAAGATGGAACCAAAGAGAAAATAGATTGTCGACAATAAATAAATGAAAAAGCGATATATAAATGATGATCATGATCATGAATATACCTCTATGTATGAGGTTAGAGTGAATTGATTAGCCAAAGATTAAATGAGGCAATCAATTCGATATAAAGCTCGTTAGAAAAAACGAGAGATTCTTGGACAAAAAGTCCAAAGTATATATTTCTCCAGAAAATGAAATAAAAGATAACCTTGAGGTATGAAAAACGGCTTGTTCCGAGGTTACTGGAGAAAATTTATAGTAGATGCAATATTGATATGTCTGGCAGGGCACAAATGACTTGAGATGCATCTTAATAGTCCCTGGAGAATTAATCATATTCTCGGGAATGATAAAACTCTGAAAGAGTTAGAACAAGCCGTAAATGAGATATCTGGAACCAGTAACTGGTGATATGTTTACGGCACGGTTTGCCGATTGCCATCTTAATAAGAATGAATTCCAGCGTTAGGGGGAGGAATTAGAGGAATTCCTAAAGAGATTACTTGGTGTACACAGTCGTTGTTACACCTTGATCCCCCTACGAATCAAAGAGAGCTGGAAGTTCAGAAAATTGTGCATTTGCATAAATTGGCAAACCAGTTACCAGATGCGTTCACAGATACGAGAATGGTGAAGAAATCATATATACCCGCTGAAAATATTCCATCAAGAGTTGTTGTTTCTGGGGAACAAACTGATGGAAACAAAATAAATGAACCTGGGGTTCAGTTAAAGAGTGGGAGACCAGCGGGTTCTAAAGATAAAAATCCCCGAAAGAAAAAGAAATTGGTTGAGAAAAGTGGAAAGGTTCCAGAAGAACCTGATATTGAAAAATGTCTGAAAGAAGACATAAGTGAAAAGGTTCAAGAAGAACCAAATAAAGATAAGGATCCAGATGACGAGGAGGGAACAGAAAAGTATGAGATTTCCATCAACTACGCCATTGATCAAAAGTTATTGATCAGAAATAAAATAAAAGATGTTGATGGAATGTTCTCCTTTTCTGTGTCCAAAGAAATCAATCACGAAAGTGATGATCCCGATCCAAAGTCCATTTTAGAATGTCAGAAAAGACATGATTGGGAGGAGTGGAAGAAGGCCATTCAAATTGAATTACTCTCCCTGAATAAAAGAGATGTCTTTGGACCTATTGTCATAACGCCTGAGAATATAAATCCTGTTGGGTATAAGTGGGTATTCGTGAGAAAAAGAAATGAAAAGAATGAAGTAACACGATATAAAGCCCGATTAGTAGCCCAAGGTTTTTCTCAGAGACCGGGAGTTGATTTTGAGGAAACGTATTCCCAGGTAATGGATGCAATTACGTTTAGATTTTTGATGAGCCTTACGGCGTCAAAAAGTCTTGAAATGCATCTCATGGACGTTGTGACAGCTTATTTGTATGGATCGTTGGATAATGATATATATATGAGACTCCCTGAAGGATTGAAAATGCCAGGGGCATTGAAAGAAAATCCAGGGAGATATGTTCGGTCAAGTTACAGCGATCACTATACGGATTAAAGCAATCCGGACGCATGTGGTACAATCGCTTAAGTGACTATCTCTTGAGTAAAGGATATGTGAACAATGCGATATGTCCCTGCGTTTTTGTTAAGAAATCGTCATCTGGCTTTGTGATCATCGCTGTATATGTAGATGACCTGAACATGATTGGAACTCAAAAGGAGGTTGATGATGCTCGAACTCATATGAAAGAGGAGTTCGAAATGAAAGATCCCGGCAAGACAAAGTTTTGTCTTGGGCTCCAGATAGAGCATCTCCGAGAAGGAATATTTGTGCATCAATCAAACTATACGAAAAGGTTATTGAAACGTTTTCGTATGGATCAAGCGACTCCTTTGAGTACTCCAATGGTTGGTAGATCTCTCAATGTTGAGAGTGATCCTTTTAGACCCTGCGAAGATAGCGAGAAGATATTAGGTCTTGAAGTACCTTATATGAGTGCTATCGGTGGGCTATTATACCTGGCAAACTGTACCAGGCCTGATATTACTTTTGCAACTAATCTCTTAGCAAGATATAGCTCTGCTCCTACTCACAGGCATTGGAACGGAATAAAACATTTATTCCGTTATTTACAAGGCTCGATCGCAAACCGGCTATGTTTTTACAATTGGTGGAACCGCGATCTCTTGGCGGTCCCAGAAACAAACTCTGGTTGCAACATCTTCAAATCATGCAGAAACTATTGCGCTTCACGAAGCATGTCGAGAATGTGTGTGGTTGAGGTCAATGAGTCACCACATACAAGATTCAAGCGGAATAGTTAACAAGAAAGAGCCGACGAAAGTTTTTGAAGATAACTCGGCTTGCGTCGCTCAACTCAAAGAAGGCTATATTAAGAGCGACAGAACGAAGCACATTCCTCCAAGATTTTTCTCGTACATTCGGGAGCTCGAGAAAAATAAAGAAGTGGACATCGAATATATACGGTCATGCGACAATCCGGCTGACTTGTTCACCAAGTCTCTTTCGACTACAACATTCCGGAAACACGTCGACGGTATCGGGATGCGGCATTTGCGTGACTTATGAAGAAAAAGCTATGTCCATTACTCTCAGGGGGAGATTACGTCAGTGTACTCTTTTTCCCTTATCATGGTTTTTATCCCACTGGGTTTTTCCATGATTAGGTTTTTTAACGAGGCACTACGTAATACAAGATGAATAATCAAGGGGGAGTGTTATAAATAATTGATTAGTCATCAGGACACTTGTCGTTTGATGTCATGTAGTGGACACTGGTCCTCTTCTCTTCAAATATCTTGCTGCATCATCATCCAGATGTCAGTATTGATGTTTTGTCTTTTTCCTAATATGATGACTATAAATAACCTTACTCACGTTTGTTATTGTAACATAACTCAAGAAAAGAAATAAGAACAAAAGCTCTCATAACTCTCTCTCTCTCTCTCACGTCTTGACCTTCCTCTTCTTTTTATTTATTTAATCTTTTTTTACATAATAATAAATTTATATTTCACCTCCTTTATTCACAACATTTTCTTCTTTTTTGTTCTTACTAATTTCTAACTGATCTGCTCTGTGTCCAGTATGGAATCTTGCTATGAAAGCTATGGTCTACGTGCTTGATTTCTCCAACATAACAAAAAATCACTAACGATAAAGATTATTTACAAACAACACGAAAACAACAAAGAAATGAACTCACTTAGACTCCCAAACTCAATTTTATTTCATTGCAACATTTGGAAAAACACACACCACAGCAGAGAACAACATCAACTCCACATATACGGTGTCAAACTACAGAGAAAAGAAATTACCATAAAGTAATTTATATGAATCTGATCGAACAAAATTATTGTTATAATAAACTTTTACTAAAAGCTATTGTAGAGAAACCAAACAACGCGAGCTTCAAGTTTTGAATGTTTTCCCCCACAAAGGAAAAGTTGCATGAAAAAAGTCTTCCGTCTCATGAGAAAAGTGACAGAAAAACTCTTAGTACCAAGTTCAACATGAGCGGTCAAGTAATCAATTCCATCAGGTACACTACTGTTGTCTGTTGTACTTGTAAGGACCCTTTCCACTGAGGAGGACTCCATCCGGGCATCCGAAGTTTTTTCCCATAGTCCAAGTGTTCTCTTTAAAACCTGAAAAGCAGAGGTATAGATTAAAAAGGGCAACGATAAAACGCAGACAACAGACCAAAGTGATGGTTACATACTTTCGTTGACTGTTTAGTCGTCGGTGGTGGCGCTGATGATGCCTTGGGTTTCTCCGCAAATTTATTACTTTCAACCTTGGGTTATTCAGCAGTTGGAGAAGGCTTGGGAGGAGGAGAAGAGCCATTGGAACTAAAAGAACATAAATATTTTACCTCTTGGATCATACCACTTTCTGGGCTAGCAATATCTATCGTCGCCTAAAGCACGTAGAAGAATCAAACCTAATTTATAAAAACTACACCAGAAACCTGAAAAACATTAAACATGTAGAGGAAAAAAACGAAGAACATAAAGAGAGAATAAAGCAAGTAACTGTTTAGCACCTTGGCAGTTTCAATTTGTTCCATCGTTGATTGATTCAACCATGTGAGGCACAACAGCTTCAACAACATCTCCTTCAATAAAAAATACAAAAAGTCTATCAAAAATCCTAGAAATACAAATTACGGTAACAATAGAGTGAAGACCAAAACACAATTAACTTCATAAAAGTATGAATCAGAAATAAAAAGAATATTGTCGGTTAGCTGAGATGTATCATTTATCCAAATATGAATAGTGCAGTTATAAAGGGTCACTTCGCTAAGCTGCATGTGGATTCCAAAGCATGCTAAACAAACATTAAAAAAAAAACGAAAAAACAGAACAATATTAAGCTAGAGTGTAACCATACTGCTATCAGATGAAAAAGGCCTCACCCTAGTGTTTTGACTTGGAAGTTGCTAAAAACATTTCTATAAATAAAAAAATCCTATAAAATCGTTTCTCAGAAACCTCAGATCATGCCAAAGCCATTTGTTGAACGAAAATGATTTGCTCAGATTCGTTCACCACGCAAAATTCAATAGAGAGAGAGATAGGAATCTAACCAAAAGGGATTGAAAGATCTAGGCCGAGTGAGAAAGCTAGGGTTTTCTGAATTGAATAACGACTGGGAAACACATGTAATCTTTTGTAAGAGCTTTCGGAGACGTCTGTTTGATGGAGTCAAGAGGGAATGTTTGGTAGACATTGTACCGTCTCATTTTGTAGCAGAAAGATGATACCACCATCTTTCCTGATGCTCTGGGAATCCAAGAAGGGGAGGAGGCGGCCAACAATCATATGCGCAGAGCGGCCAGGACAGAGATCGTCGAAGGTGGAGTGGGACAGCGGCTTCGATAGAGATATTATCAGAAGTAGAGATTTTCGTGCTGCTTGAAAAAAAGTTTTTGCGGAGGGATACTCAGAATGAGCGTGTGAAATATTGGCTTCACGACTGCGGCCTATACTATCTATAGAGAGTCCATTTAGGTTTAAAAACTGTTGAGATTTGATCTGAGGAGATAAGTTGAGAAAGAGAGTGAATGGGAGATAAAAGAGGTAATTGAAAACGGACATGATATTGATTGAGCCAGTAACAGGTTATAATACAGTGAGAGGGGAGACTGAGATGGCCCAATTCAGGGGAAGGTAAAGAGATAAGAGGAGAAACATTAGCTCTGCAGAGAGTAAGAAAACCAAAGACGGCAAGGTTGATATGTGGAAAGAGGATAACTGTGAAGCCCTAGTTGAGTTAATCACAAAACGCAGAGTTTTCAGTTATTTATCTAACCAAACGCGAAAACCCCAATTCAGACCAAACTCGCTGGACCCACAAACATTAAAAAAATCTGATGTGGACAACAGAACACATATCATTGGCTGATTTTAATTGTCAACGTGGAGGACCTCTCCTTTTAGGATATCCAGCTTTTAATACTTGTGCGGAAAAGTGGGGTGCCTGATTCTTTTGATCATATGTTCGGAAGTTTGTGTTTGGATTGAAGGTGTTGGTTTTGTGTAAAGAATGAGGAAGTTGATGAATTATGAAGGGGTGCTGCTCAATCCTAGAAAGCAACCAATTGAATTATGAAGGGGTGATGTTCATATTTTGACTTATTCATATGCATTTGGTTAATTAGTTTTGTGGAACACATTTATTTACGGTATTTGAAATTATATTTTTTCCCCCGCAAATATTTTGAACACTTTAATTTTTTTCCCTGATGTCTGATTAGAAAATGCAGTAGCTAATGTTGAAAATTATTAACACTTAGTTGTCAACTGCAAATTTATTTGTATTATAATAGTAATTTTTGTTCTTGCATTGTTAGAGAAGGAACTGAGAGAGAGTATTCAGCAAATGCTGATCTTTGTTTGTTAGTCATCCAGCAGGCTTTGATAAATATGAAGAAACTGATTCATAACAAATGAGCAACAGCGTTAGTTAATTAGTGATGGTCGTTACTTGCGAGCTTTAGGATCACAAACCCAACAGTGAACTCCACGGCGTCCACTGAAGACCCAAACAATGTGTTTGATACCAAAATCCTCTGGCAAGAACAAATTAAAAATTTTTAAAATGAGTTTGCTAATGTTAAGTATTACATAATAAAAATATAAAGTTCAAATAAATAATACTAATTTTAATTAGGGAAAATTTAAGTTTTTCCAAAAATATTACAGAAATAAATCTGTGTTTGAGTAGAGAAATCTATCTTATTAAAGTAGAAGTACTTTAAGCTTTTGTTTGGTAATAGGGATAGGAGTCTTTAAAAAATTAAATTTTGTTTGGTAACAAAGATAGTAGAGAATTTGTATTTTCCTTATTTAAATGATATATTTAAGTATTTAATGTCTTTCCTAATTTAAATAATAGATTTTTAATAGAATGAATCTTAACCAAAATAAATTTTCTTATAGATTTTTTGTTAACATTAAATATTTTTCAATATTTATTAATAAAAATAATAAATAAAAATCACACATCAAAATCAATTTATATATCATATAAATAAAATATAAAATATTTTATTTATAAATTGTTAGTATAACACTTTATAATATAAGTCCAATTAGTTATAAATATTAGATTTTTTATGATACACTGTGATATAATAGACGATTAAAATCACATAAATATATTATTTAAAGTAATAAATAAAATTTTGTTTTAAAATGTTATACTAACAATTATGTAATACATATTAATTTACACACACACACATATATATAGATATTATCATTAGAACAAAGAAAAAAATTGAAGTGAAAGCAAATATTTATACGCCACGGGTCAAACTATAGAAATAAACAACAATGGCGTAAGATTTTTTTTTAACAAATTTATTTTAATTTCAAATATTTTTATATATTTTATTTATTTATAAATTATTTATTTTTTTTAATAATGCTAAGATTTTAGAATTGGAAAAAATTATGACCCATCTCTATATTATTTTAATTAGGAATTTAAAATTTATATCAAAATATTTTTTAAAACTTTTAATTTTTATTATAACTACAAATGTTAATTTTCAATCTAAATTTATGTTTAAATATTATAAATATATCATTTATAAATAAAAAATAAAAATAAAAAATAAATACCCGCCCGATTGGGCGGGTCAAAATCTAGTAAAGTTTTAAAGAACTAAGATATCCCTGTCATCGATGGGGATCGAAGGAATCATAGAGATAGCGTTGGACCCTTCCCAGAGATTTTAGTAAAAAATGGAGAGAACAGTGGTCTAAGATTGAAGTTCTAAACATTGAATAGGCAATTATTGTGAACAGTTCAGAAAGATAGCAACTAAAGACTTAGAGATAGATAATAATAGTTTTATCAAGCAACCATGGTTTGGTTGGTGGATTGTGTCTGGTTTAGCGACACCTCGTGCTTAACTTTCTTCTGCATGTCACTCTCTTTGCTAGATGCACTTGGCTCAGCTAAAGACCATGTGCTGCAAGTTCCACCTATGGCAGTGTTGCAGACTTGAACTGCTCCAGGAGCATGTGCTGTTTCAACAACTGTTTCAGGTAGGACTGCTGCTACGAATCATATAAGTGGCAACACAGAAGGACACAAACCTTTGTCACATTTATGGTTTGTCTCTTTGCTCTAAAGTTGTAGCTGGAGACTTCGATTTTGACCAATTGTATCCATACATTGTGGAGTTAGCATCCCATGGTTAGCACCAGCCGCCATTACCCTGCTATATCAAAATGCTTAAGTCAGTTTATATTGTTTGGGAGGTGAAATATAAGATGAGTATGAGTACTCATAGTTGTTGTCAAAAAGCTCTGACGCCTGCCACCCAATTAGCTCAGGACCAGCATTACCAAGGAGCAAAAAAGTTGCCTTCTCGCCATTGTCGTAGAAGGAGATCTCAGCACGGACACGGTACCTGTTAAAAAGGGAAACATACGTGAACAAATAGGCTAAGCTAAAGTGAAAGATAATGGTTGTGTAATGTACATTGCAACTCCAGTGACGTTGACGTCTCCGCACTTTTTGGAAACGTAAATGCAGTTGGCCCTCTGTTAGCTTTAGTATGGTGCTGCAGGAGATGTAATACCACTCCTTCTCGTCGAGGCATCTACTGTTGCGATAAAATCAAAAGAGACCACCTACAGTTGGTCAAAAGTTTTTGTTAAATGTACTTACTATGTATGCTTTATGGGTCACCAGACTTTTGAAAATTACTTGAACTGGTTCTTGTTTCAGAAATATTAATCAATTAAATGCGCACAGATATAGTAATTGTATTACGTATAAATACTTACCATGTTCAGTAGTCTGGTAGGAGCGACTTAATTGTCGAAGAATAACCTTGAGGATATTGAGCTGAGGAAAAGTTAATTAAAAAATGATTGCAACGGGCCAGAATCACAAAAATGGGAACTTGGTTTGCTGTGTAAAGGTGGTAAAAGCTCGTGCATGATAAAAATGTTGTTTTTGACCAAAATGTGGAGACGTTTAAGACATAGATGGATCTTAAATTCAAGCATTTGGCCAACTAAAAATTGCAATAAAGTCGTACATGATAAAATCATATGTTCTTGACAAATTAAACATGGAAACTTCTTACCTCCAATAATGTTTTAGCGTTCACCGTGGTTACTGACGGAGCGGCGAAGACTTAGGTTTGAACTTGCTATAGAACTCCTTAGCAGCCTGGTCCCAGAGGTAGACATTAATAAGAGGTCCCCTGAGATTGCCAATTATAATTGTGGGACAGTTGATGACAATATACGGTGCTAAGGCTGGTGCTAATATGTAATCATATACGGTGCAAGGCTGGTGCTAATATGTAATCATATATGCTTACTTTTAGGATGTAGGTGGACTAAAGCTCACCAAGTGCTGCCACCGTCTACTACATCCAAGACCGCGTGTTCGTTGAGCAATTATCCATTGATGACTCATGTGGCCGACATATCTGCAACACAGTTAAAGAAATTTAGTCAAGTTGAGGTGGGTTACTCTAACTTCTAAGATAAATGTTCCATGAAATCAACAATTAGTTGTATATAGGCGCATGCAAAAATGTCAGCTTACCATACAAATCACCTCAAATATCACAATTGCTTCAAACTCTTGAATGAGTGGAACCTGAACCTGTCTCTATGAATCACACCTGGGTTGTCTTGAAGACCCAAGAGGACTGAACCATGAGTGAGACAGATGGTAAGGTTTGTGATCAGCTAGCAAGCCTGTAGATGTATTT
>NW_026618572.1:0-11665 GCF_000801105.2 Raphanus sativus
TAACTAATTCAAAATATCAATTTTCTAGAAAATAGATTTTATATTAATTTTTAATTTACTCAATTAGTTTTTGTTCACAAATATTAAATTTAATTGAAATGTAAACTTAATTATAATATAGATCATACAAAGATGATATATTAAGTTTATTTGAAAATTAGTTTTTAGTTGAATTTATAATGTAAATATTAGACCATCTCCAATGTATTTTGCTATTTTCACCTCTAAAATAGGGGAACTCTATAATAGAGGTGATATATGCTTTAATGTATTTCCTTAAAATAGCAATCTCTAAAATATAGAGTAAAAAATAGAGGAATGTTATTTCTTCCTCTATAAATAGAGGAAAAAATAGAAATCTCTATTATAGAGGAAGAAATAGAGGTGGGTTGGAGCAATTTCACCTCTAAATGCTATTATAGAGGTGAAAATAGCAATAAGTTGGAGATGGTCTTAGAACTGCAGTTGAAACACTCCAAATAGCAAAAGTAATTAGTTCTACCAGTGGTTCTTAGTTCCACTAGTGGTTCTGCATTTTTCTTCATGGTAAAGAACTGTTTTCATATTAGCTGGCTTTAAATTGAGTGTGTATATAATATGCGTTTCTCTTACTCTTATGGTCATAGAATGGTTATTCTTCCTCCAAGTTTAACAAGGTATTGGTATTACTACCTACATTAAATTAAGCTTTGTCTCATCATCTCTCTCGCAATTGGATATGTTATCTGCTGATTTGTGTCCTAAGTGATGATAGAACATAACCACACTGTATCGTATAACATATTAAATTGATGTCACAGCCAAAATAGAAACATTAACAACAACAAAAAGGTAAAAGAAAGAAGTATTAATTAGGAAAAAATCCAGTATAAGCAACCACACAAGATTTGAAAAACAAAAGTCATAGAGCAAGAACACTACAGAGTAGATTATCTTTTTCACTTGAAGCACTTGGCGTCCAAGAGAGCTTCACCTTCAAATGGCTCTGCGTCTTCAATCATCTGGCTAACACGCTCCTTCTGAGCTTCGTCAGAGATGTCAACCTTAGTCCACTCGTAAAGCTCCATGTCATACACCTCGTCCATCACGAATTTGGGGATCTCTGGTCCACGGAACAACCACAAACCCTTCACCTTGAACGGACCCTCTGACCCGCAGATAAGCATCTTTCCAAAGGCGTATTTACGTGCCAAGTCCATGCGCTGAAGGAACCCTCCTACCTTGTTGAGCGTGACAAAGGACACCATGTTCTCGTCGTTGTACTTGTAGTCACAGAACCATAGTGAGTATCCCTCTGGGTCATACATGTCCCAGAACCCTGCATTGGCCAACAACGATATTTTAACATGGTGATGTGCTTCATCTTGATAATTGTAAGACTAGGTAAAGAGAATGATATCACCACATACCTTTAATAGCAACCTCACGGAAGTTAGATTTGGTGTTGGAGTAAAGCCTCTTCCACTCATCGAGAACCATTGGGCTTGGTGGTAGCAAGTCAAGAGGGTTCTTTGCTTTTGGCTTTGGCGCCTCTTCCTCTTCGACAGGCTTAGGTGCCTCTGCTGCAGGGGCTTCCTTTTTCTTAGGCTGCTCCTTGGGCTTTGCAGGCTGACCGGCTTTCTTGATAGGGGGGACAGATTCAGTCTGTTTGACATCACCCACCACCTTCTTGAAGTTTGGGTGGTTGATCAAGGTCCAGAAGTACCTCTCAACGTGAGGGAAAGCAGATGTGAAGCTCTTGGTCATGACAGTGGAAAATCCCAGGTTCAAGTTGCAGACGGTGATGATATCAGCGAGGGTAACAGAGTGTCCAACAAGGTAAGTGTTGGAGGTGAGATGGGTGTTCAGAGCCTCGAGTCCTCTTTTCAAAGCAGAGATCGCAGCTTCCTCACCCTTCATACAAAGAATCAGGTGTCTTTACTGATCTAGTGGAAGAGTGTAACCTAGATGTGATCAAAGAGGCAACTAAAAGTGAGAAAAAGCTTACCGGAACACTGTATGGCATAAAGCCCATTCTAGGGACGAACCAGTTGAAGATGTTTCCATAAATTTCATTTGTGGAGAAATCGATCCATTGCTCAACATGTGCCTGCAAAGTAAAAAAAAACAAACATGTAGATAAACATCGAGAATACAAAACGAATAGACAGAGTGCAATCCGATTAGAGAAGCTCTGGAAAACTTACAGATTCGATCAGGGAGGAGCCGTTCAAGGAATTGTCACCGTTCAATCTGCTTACTGCAATGGGATATCAAAAACAACCATTATACCAAAATGACAAAGAGCAAGTAAAGCAGATATGGAAAGACAAAAGAAGGAGAAAGATTTAATTACCATAACGGGCAATGGCGTTGCTCTCAAAGATAGGGCCCTCAGGAGTCTCAAGTACAGGAATCTAGCAGCAAGACAAAATAGTTACTGCTTATTAGCTTCAACCAAGACTCAAAAAAAGATTTAAAACAGCAACAAGTTAATATTTTTAAGAAAAAGAAAACCTTTCCCAAAGGGTTCATCTTGAGGAACTCAGGGGTTTTGTTGGTGACGCCCATCTCAAAGCCAGAAGGCATATCGATCTTGACACCAGTGAACTCTGCGGCAATGAATGCCTTGTCAGAGTTTTTGTTTCCCTTGTACGAGTGCATCACCTGTGTAACACACATAACATATCAGGATAAATGATTTTCTAAACCCTCTCTACATATCCAATCAATCGAGCTAACAGAGATTTTATCAAGTCTATATGTTCAGATTAAATGATCGATTATAATAACTAGACGAGTGATCTAAGCAGAGCGTTGCATCAACGTGTCGAAAGATGA
Source organism: Raphanus sativus (assembly GCF_000801105.2). Classification (NCBI taxonomy): domain Eukaryota; kingdom Viridiplantae; phylum Streptophyta; class Magnoliopsida; order Brassicales; family Brassicaceae; genus Raphanus; species Raphanus sativus. The sequence continues at coordinate 2,821 of NW_026618572.1, forward strand.
TGCGATCGTAACATAGTAAGCTGAGAAACTCACCAAAGCCATTGCTCAGATCGGAGAATATATATACCAGCTAGCTTTGGTGCTTCTGATAATCGGATCTGGTTCCATGGAAAAAAACATCATAGTAGTGAGAGTTTGCAATTTGATACGATCATCGATGAATAAGAAAAAGCTAAGCTAAGCTGGAGAATACAAGTTGTTAGATCGATGGATGGATGTGCTTACCAGGTGGGCGTGATACCGTGGTAGGGAGCTAATGGGAGAGGAAATGCTAATGAGTGAGGCGGAGGTAGTGAAGATACGTATTAGGGTTTTTATAATATGTATGTGGTCTCGGAGAATAGCTGCTGGTTCTGGGGTCGGTTCGTTTCGGTTTAAGTCTGGTTTTTTGTTTAACTTTCGATTTGTATCTTGTTTTGTCACCTTTTTCTTGGTAGAACATTCAACGTACAGTACTTGGAAAATTCGTTATCAAGAGCCGCCGCCCTGGAAAGCCCATTGGTCAATGGTTTAATTAAAGGTTTGTTAATTTTCTACACAAGACAAATTGTCTTGGAATTTTTATTTTGGTTTTTGCTTAAAAGGTTTTCAGTTATAAAAAGATGCAAGAAAAAAAAAATACATTTCAGCCAAGCTTGGCAGTAGCACTTTTAGAATTTTTAAACTATCCCAAAATAAAGTCCAATTTCAGATACCAAAGAAGCCATGTCAAAAGGCATCTATCTTATTAAAGCTGAAGTACAATTTCGGTGTGTTTGGATACTTGGACAAGAGTATTAAAAATATTTGGTTTGTTTGGTTACTTGGATAGCATTTATAAAGAATATCTCTATCCAAATAAAATCAGCAAATTCATTTAAACTTCCTACATTTTAGGAAACCACTAATTGATCATATATACACAATATTTTTCCCCTAGATTTTTAAATTAAATAAATATCATTCGAATATTATAAATATCGTAGGAGGTTCGATTTGGATCATTTTCGGTCCGGGTTGGTTTGTAGCAACCTAAAAATATATCAATAAACTTTCATTTTAAATATGGCAGTGATAAATAATTTATATATTAAACTGAATTAATATATAAATATTCTATATTGCTATGTAAATAATTGTTTATAATTTCTTTAGTTGACTAATTTTTGATATAGCTTATATTGAAAGAAATTTATTTTTAAAAATTATATGAACTGAAGAAAAAACAATATAAAAGTACTGTACATTTGAATTCAAAATCATTTCTTTTAATAACAAACTAGACAAATATGTTGAATTGTATACAAATTACAATGTAAATATTTAATTAATATAGAAATATATCACATTGTTTAAACAAAATATCAATATAAAAGTATTGTACAATTATACTCTAAAATCATTTATTTTAACAATAATCCAAATAAATATATTTATTGAAAAGGAAATAAAATAAAATCAGAGAAACACATAGTTTACCAAAAGCACTCTAATATATCGAATTTATTATAAAGAAAGTTTTGATAAAATAAATACATTCAATAATTACAAACAAATAATATTTTTCATAAAAGTGAAAAATAATACACGCGCTTCGGAAGCGCGGGTCAAAATCTAGTAATTCTTAAGTACCAAACTGGCCCATGTAGAAGGCCCAATCCTAAAAGAATGCGGGGGCAGTCGGTAGATGATTTCTTCAGTGACGAACAGAGAGTTGGTGAGTGAGATGAGATGAGATGAGATGAGAGAGACGGAAGAAGCATCTATGGCTTTCGAAGTTGATTGAAATCATAGTTGTAAGAGAACCACTGATGAAGAAGTAGATCAACAACCACTGCGTGGACTTTTTCTTCCTCGAGTTTCGATTTTTTTTAGCTCGAAATCGACAGAGCTGAAGGGGTTGTTTGTGAATTCTTGAAGCAAGAGCCAGTTTCGGTTCCTACAAAAGTACACAAGGCGAGTGTTCATTGGGGATTCCCCTAAAAGAAAGCCATTTTGTGGCGCCAAGGAAGGAACACGTGTAAACGACCAAAAAGGAGTCCACTTGTCCTGACCGAAAAACGACCATCGCCACTCTTTAGCTTTTATCCAAGGTAAAAACTTGATCTTTAGATTGGAGTATTTTGTAGGAGTACTGACGTTTCTTTTCCTTTTTTCAAAATCCAGAAATTACTTAAAATCAACATGGAGAACCTCTTCCAAATGGAGCCTCTGCTTGTGAGAAAAGAAGCCAAAAGTAACTTGAGGAGACAAAGCTCTATTCCACTAGGTAAGTAAGATTTACAAATACCCAAACTGACAGTTTCCCCTGAAACTCTATCGCTGAATGATGATCCCTGCCACAAATACATTTGAGTCTATTAATTTGATGCATCTTTTTTTTTGGCAGGATGAGAAAGGAACACTAGAAATTTGTTATCCCAGCCAAGCCACCACATGTGTTTATCAATACTAATCTTCCCTCATAAGAGAGAGAGTGAGAGCGAACAGACCATGGATGAGGTAATCTTCGATTTTATTTGCTCAAGCAATGGATCACAACCGACTATTGAGAGCTTCTTTTTGGTGCAGAGAGGGATACCCCCTAGATATCTCATAGGTAGATGAGTTAATTACCAATAGAGGAGGAGACCGGAAGAGAAAGAAAAAAAACTGGATTTGTGGCGGGTGATAGATAGCTAGACCTGAAAGAGACTGGAAACGATGGAGCTTACTCAACAACACACTGAACTGCCTCTATTGAATCCTTCAGTGAATATGAGAAAGTCATCCTCAAAGCAAAAGGTGAGTTTCATTTTCCAACATTTGGGATGATAGTTAAATTTCCCGGAAACAGCCTTGCAGTTTTGAATCCTAGAAAATACTAGTATTCATCATAAGTTTTAGAAATTGATAGAAATTGTAATGCAAACACAAACATAGATATTCAGTTTAATATAATACAATCAGAATTATTATATAAAAAATTATAAAAGTAAATAAAATCGTGAATATACTGTTTTTAATAGTTTGTATAAAAAATATATAATATCATACCTTATAATGCAATAAGCATTTTTCCTTTTTTTTAAAGGTTTCCTTATAGCTTCAGGTTTTGTTCGAATAAAAGAAACCTAGAATTTTGGCTTTTTGATCTTCGCATTGAGAGGGAGTACCCTGGTCCCTTTATCGGTCTCAAACCTCTATTGACTGAGTTAGTTAGTTCCGAGTTAAGGTTGTTCTCTCACTTTGCGTTCAAAAATTTGTCTTTTGTTGTTTCCCCAAGCTGCTTTTTCACTCACTCATTCGATTGATTCTGTTTTGGGGCAGGTACTGTTCACGGCATGGCATCTGAAGCGAGAAGCTTCGTGAGGAGAGATCGTCTTCTCGAGATTGAGGCAGCTGTACGAAAGTGGTGGGAAGACGAAGGCGTGTTCTTGGCTGAGTCTCGTAAGGATCCTCCAAAGGAAGGAGACAAGTTCTTTGCAACTTTCCCTTTCCCTTATATGAATGGTTATCTACATATTGGCCACGCCTTCTCACTCTCCAAGGTTGATTTTGCTTCTGCTTACCATAGACTGAGAGGTGCCAACGTTCTCCTTCCGTTTGGCTTCCACTGTACCGGTATGCCGATTAAGGCCTCTGCTGATAAGTTGTCTCGTGAGATCAAGCAGTTTGGAAACCCTCCTGTGTTCACTGCTCAAGAACGAGCTCTAGAAGTCGAGGAGGAGAGTGATGATGCATTAGCTTTGCCGGATCAGTTCAGGGGGAAGAAGTCAAAGGTTGCTGCGAAGTCTGGTGGACAGGTTTATCAGTGGGAGATTATGCGCAGTTTTGGTCTTAGTGATAGTGAGAGAGAAGTTTCAAGATCCTTATGAGTGGTTGTAATACTTTCCCCAAGTGGCTGTTGAAGATCTCAGAGCTTATGGATTGGGTTGTGACTGGAGAAGGTCGTTCGGGACTACTGATGTTAATCCGTTTTTCGATGCCTTTGTGAGGTGGCAGATGAGGAAGTTGAAATCTATGGGAAAGATTGTTAAGGACCTTAGGTACACGATATTCTCGCCTTTTGATGGTCAGCCTTGTGCTGATCATGACCGTGCCTTTGGTGAAGGTGTTCAGCCTCAAGAGTATACTCTCATTAAGATGGAAGTAGTGCAGCCGTTTCCTGTGAAGCTAGGTCCTTTGGAAGGAAAGAGGGTGTTTTTGGCTGCGGCTACTTTGAGGCCTGAGACCATGTACGGACAAACAAATGCATGGGTGTTGCCTGATGGGAAATACGGAGCTTATGAAATCAGTGAAACTGATGTCTTCATCGTTACTGAGAGAGCTGCACTCAACCTTGCCTACCAGAACTTCTCAAAGATCTCTCAGAGGCCTTCCTGCTTGGTTGAGTTGACTGGGTATGATCTGATTGGACTCCCTTTGAGGTCTCCTCTGGCTGTGAAGGAAATCATCTATGCTCTGCCTATGTTAACCGTTCTGACAAACAAAGGTACTGGCACTGTCACCAGCGTGCCTAGTGACGCCCCTGATGATTACATGCCTCTCCATGACTTGACTGCCAAGCCTGACCTTCGAGCCAAGTATGGTGTGAAAGATGAGTGGGTGCCCTCTGATATTGTACCGGTTATAAACATCCCGGGGTATGGGGATAAGGCTGCCGAAAAGGTCTGCTTGGATTTGAAAATTAAAAGTCAAAAGGATAAGGAGGATCTTGCAAAGGCTAAGAAGTTAACGTACCTGAAAGGATTCACCGAAGGAACCATGCTTATTGGAGAGTTTGCTGGTAGAAAAGTTCAAGAAATCAAGCTAATTATCAAGACAAAGCTCATAGAGTCTGGCGAGGCAATTCTATACAGGGAACCCGAGAATCCCGTGATGTCAAGATCGGGTGATGAATGTGTTGTTGCTCTTACAGATCAGTGGTTCATAACGTACGGCGAATCAGAATGGTGTCAGATGGCTGAGGAATGCTTATCAAACATGAATCTTTACTCTGAAGAAACAAGGCATGGCTTTGAGCACACTTTGAGCTGGCTCAATCAGTGGGCTTGCTCACGATCTTTTGGTCTTGGGACGCGTATTCCTTGGGATGAACAGTTCCTTGTCGAATCCTTGTCTGATTCCACTCTTTATATGGCCTATTATACAGTTGCCCATATCTTCCACGAGGGAGACATGTATAAAGGCAGCAAGTCTTTGATCAGCCCTCAGCAGATGAACGATGATGTTTGGGAATATCTCTTCTGCGATGGTCAGTACCCAAAATCGCCTGACATTCCGGCTGATGTTTTAAGTAAGATGAAGCAAGAGTTTGACTACTGGTACCCGCTAGATCTTCGCGTTTCAGGAAAAGATTTAATTCAGAATCATTTGACGTTTTTCATCTACAACCACACTGCACTAATGGAGAAACGTAACTGGCCTCGTGGTATCAGATGCAATGGTCACATTATGCTGAATTCCGAAAAATGTCGAAGTCAACTGGCAATTTCAGGACACTGCGACAGGCTATTGAAGAATTCCCTGCCACTGCTACAAGGTTTTCTTTGGCTGATGCTGGTGATGGCGTCGACGATGCAAATTTTGTGTTTGAAACTGCAAATGCTGCAATCTTGCGCCTGACAAAAGAGCTCACATGGATAGAAGAGGTTCTGGCTGCTGAATCCTCTTTGAGAACCGGCCCTCTATCTACGTATGCTGATAAAGTGTTTGAAAATGACATGAACATTGCTATCAGGTTGACTGAAAAAGCCTACAAAGATTGTTTGTTCAGGGAGGCACTGAAGAATGGGGTTTACGACTTGCAAGCTGCTCGAGATGAGTATAGGCTTTCTTGCGGCAATGGCGGCATGAACCATGACTTGGTACTGACCTTTATGGATGTGCAAACGCGCCTCATTGAACCAGTATGTCTTCATTTTGCAGAATATGTTTGGAGGAAACTTTTGAAGAAGGAATGCTGTGTGGTAACAGCAGGCTGGCCAACATCAAATGAGCCAGATTTGGTTCTCAAGGGTGCTAACAAATATCTGCAGGATTCGATCGTTTTAATGAGAAAGCTTCTACAAAAACAGCTCTTAGGTTCCAAGAAGGCTGCTAAGAAAGGTGCTCAAGTAACAGCAGTGGCAGACTCGAATCTGAAAGGCCTCGTATATGTGAATGAGCAGTTTGATGGATGGAAAGCTCACTGCCTCCAGATTCTGAAAAGCAATTTCCAGGAACAAACCAGTTGATTTCTTGCCCCTGATGCAGAGATGCTTGCTGAACTAAAGGAGATGTTGCAGAATGATGGACAAGCAGAAAACTTCACGCAGTTTCAGAAGCTTTGCATGCCTTTTCTCAAATTCAAGAAGGATGAAGCAATAGCACTTGGCGGTCAGGCTCTGGATTTAAAGCTACCTTTTGGAGAGATGGAAGTTCTTCAGAGTAACATGGACCTGATCAACCGGCAACTTGGTCTTGAAGAGGTTGAAATCTTATCTGCAAGTGACCCTGATGATGTTGCTAAAGCTGGTCCACTTGCTTCACTCCTGACACAGAATCCTCCATCTCCGGGCAGTCCAACCGCCATCTTTGTTAACCGGTAAAAGCTAGTTAAATATGACAAATCTTCATTATATGTGTTTGCTAATTGAACCGCCATGTATGCTCTTTTTTTTTCTCTTCAACTAAAGTACCTTCCTGCATCACAGATAATTCAAAAGAAAAGCGTGGGAAATCTTTCAACTACAAGTCAGAGGTTGAAGACGGTTTTTTGGGAGTTTGCAGAGTTTTTTGTTTATACTTACTAGTCAGATTTTATACTCTGTTCTTTCTTATCAATAACATAATCAGCTTTCTCTAAATTTCTTAAATTATTCGAGCTTCGTCTAGTTTCTTGCTATAGATTTTTTTTTGTCTAGGCTCAGTAGAAAACAATAAGGAACATTAAAGAGTTAAGATTTGGTAACATTGTGTCAACTATGGACAAAAGGGTCTATTAGATTCGGAGTCTGATCCATCTCTATAGCTAGGGATAACGAAATGCCTTAGTCTTCCTTCTTGTTTCTTCATGTACCCTTCACACAAGAAGGCTTTAGAGAACTTGTCTTCTACTTCCCTATTCACATCATGCACAAACACATCAGTCACTACAGAAAGGAAAACAAGTCCATTACTGAGGTCTACCAGGAGGTATGTTTGTAGACCTTTTCATGTTATATTGTTTTTTGGTTGCCTTTCTAGTCTGAGTTTGATATGCTTATCTTGCAGGTGGCTATCCTTTTCCGGGACCATCATGATTTGCTTGTGGAGTTCACTCACTTTCTCCCTGATACTTCAGGAGCTACCTCTACTGATGATATTGTAAAAATGTCTGTACGTGACCGAGGAGGCATTAAGTCTCTTCCCACCATGCGAGACTCTGATAAGATTCCTCTCTCTGTGATTTTTATTTCTCTTGAAGTAATTTGTGATATGCTATTGGATATTCGGTACTCAGAGCTGTCACTTGTTTGTGCATTGTTGCAGAAAGACCGGACCATTGCTTTACATTCTGACCGTGACCTCAAAACTGAACACATGGACCAAGACCAGGAGAGATCTTTGTTGAAAGAAACTAAAGAAGAGGTTAGACGCATTGAGAGAAAGAATGATTACATGGATGACCAGAAAGGGCAGTTCCTCCACAGTGAAAAGAAGCTGACACTAAGGGATGGCGATTCTAACGAAACCTCGAATCAGGGTAGAGAAGGAGACAAGTTTTGTGGAGCCATTGCCACTTCATCTACGAAAGATGATAAAGGTTAGCTAGAAAAAAGCAGATGATAATCGATTTCATGCAGCCTTGTCTGCTAATTCCTTGTGTTCTGAAATTGACTTTTGTCTTGTTATGACAGGACATGTCCAAGAACTTGCTTTTGTTGATCGAGTGAAGGCAAAGCTTAATACCTCTGACTACCAAGAGTTCTTACGATGTCTTAATCTCTTTCCAAAGGAAATAATCAGCCAACCGGAACCGCAGTCTTTGGTATGTTTGATATGACTGACCTTAAAGCTCCTCTCTGCAAAGTGAAATTTGAGAAGATTATGACAAATCTTATGGAATATTATTGTATAAGGTGGGCAATTTATGCTCTCTTTTTTCTGGTCAATTAAAGTACCTTCCTGCATCACAGATAATTCAAAAGAAAAGCGTGGGAAATCTTTCAACTACAAGTCAGAGGTTGAAGAAGGTTTTTGGGAGTTTGCAGAGTTTTTTTGTTTATATTTACTTGTCAGATTTTATATTCTGTTCTTTCTTATCAATAACATAATCAGCTTTCTCTAAATTTCTTATATTATTCGAGCTTTGTCTACTTTCTTGCTATAGACTTTTTTCTTGTCTAGGCTCAGTAGAAAACAATAAGGAACATTAAAGAGTTCAGATTTGGTAACATTGTGTCAACTATGGACAAAAGGGTCTATTTGATTCGGAGTCTGAACCATCTCTATAGGTAGGGATAACGAAATGCCTTAGTCTTCCTTCTTGTTTCTTCATGTACCCTTCACACAAGAAGGCTTTAGAGAACTTGTCTTCTACTTCCCTATTCACATCGTGCACAAACACGTCGGTCTCTCCTGCCCGCTTCCGGTTCCTTGCCATCATCCCCGCTGTGTAAATTGCTGTCATCCTCCCAGGAGCCTCGTCGTAGTAGCCAGTGGGTGCATCGACCATGATTAGATCCCAACTAGTCTCATAGATCTCTGCAGGCAGACCCTTGAGAGCTAGCTGACACATTGAGTACCTTGGATCTCCAACGGCTGTGCATTCAGGTCCTTTCCCAACTTCTATGAGATTCTCTGCTTGGTTGACTTTACTATCATATGTTACATGGTATGACTCCAGCATTGGAAACCGTCT
>NW_026618573.1:0-11665 GCF_000801105.2 Raphanus sativus
CAATTCAAATGCGGATATATAGTTTAGTGTTCAATAAATATTAAGTTTATCAGCCTAAAACGGATTTATAGTTATAGTACCTCTACCTAACATTTTTACTATTGTAAAAAAATTAAGTGAACAAAACAAAATTTTAAAAGATTTTTCTCACAACTAAAACTATTGAACCCGCAAAAAATGTTAAATCCAAACAAGCATTGAAAAAATCACTTGGTAAATAATATAGATGGATTTAATATAATTCAGTTCTTAGCTTTTTGAAAATTTTACTTCCTAAATATTTGCACCATATCTTTCCAAAACATCTTTCACATTATTAATTATTTGAAAGTATTTATTAAATGAAATCTCAAAAAATTGAAACAACAAATGATTAAATCAACAAAATCATAATACAGGTCTAAATTATCTCAAATCTTAAAAAACAGATCCATTTAAAATAAAAACTAAATCACATAAACTGAATTTTATAAAATTATAGAATTTTTTTTTTGAAATGCACAAATAAATTTTTCAATACAGAGAATATTGAAGATATAAAATATTTTATTTAAATTAGAAAAAAAAATCAGTGTAAAATAAGTTTAACTTCGGGTTAAATGAATAAAATCATATAACGAGTTAGAATGATTTAGAATCTTCAAAAATTTAGTCATATTTAAAATAACAAAATAAGCCATATAAGTAAATTTAAGATAAAATTCATAAAAAGTTAAAATATATAATATATCAAAATCATAATTTTATTACGTAAAATAAGTTTTCCAACAAAAAATATACCCACCATTTTTAAGCGCAGATCAAAATATAGATTTGCAGGAGTTTTCACAATAGATATTAGACATTTTGAATATATTATATTTTCCAGTATCCATTTAAAAGCCTGATTATGAATATAGTGGATCATATCAATAGCTAGGCCTGGACGTTCGGGTACCCATTTGCGTTCGGATCGGGTTTTTTGGGTTCACGCCTCTAGGTCCCATACTAAAATTTTATTAGTACGGGCCGGGTTCGGATAATAACACTCTGGGTTCGGTTCAAAATTGTATTTCTTCCTAAAACCCATAAAGTAACGATATCGTTCAGATTCGGGTTATATCAGTTCGGTTCGGATATAACCAAAGTAAAAAACAAAAACTTAAAAAAAAACATAAAGAAAAACACCTAAACTAAATAAAAAGTAATCTCTCACACATAAAATTGATAAAATAATAATAAAATGTTAGATCAAGCATAAAAACAACCATCATTTATAAACAATATACATTACCTTATAGAGAATAGACCTATTATTTAAATGAGCAAATTATAAAGTATCTATTTATAAATAATTGTGTACTTAAAGCATTTACAAAAAATTTAAAATTTATTATTATATATCATATTACCATAAATATTGAATTTAATAATTGAAATACTTATATATATTTCAAAATATTTATGTTAACTATTACTTTCGGATTTTTCGGGTTATCCGTTCGGGTTCGGTTAATAACACTTCGGGTTTGGATATTTTTTGTACCACCCTACAAGACCCATTCGGGTATTTTTACATTTCGTGTCGAATAACAGGTCGGATTTTTCGGTTCGGGTTCCGGATTTTATGCCCATGCCTATCAATAGCCATTATTAATTTAAATAATATTACAATTCATTTAGAATTTGGTATAATTTTACAAGTAAATGTACAAATTAATTTTACTGAAAATAATTTTAAGTTTAATTTCTTAATGTATTTTTCAATAAAAAATTATTATTTCACAAAACTAACATTTTGCATAGATGAAAACTAACATAAACCTAAAAACAACTCCTAACAAAAATCATTAACACACTTGATATATATTTTATATTGAAACATATTTGTTACAAAAATAAATTTGTCAAAGGAAACATACCCGCCCTTTAAAAGGGCGGGTCAAGATCTAGTGGTCCCATTAAAATCAGAAGATAAGAATTTATATGTATTCATTTTCTATAAGTACAAACAAACATTATATTACATGATTTATATTCAAAATGAAATTCATCTCTATTTTTTCTTAATAATTCAATATATTTTGAAGATATTTAGTAAATTATATCTAAACCACTTTTAAATTCTTTAAAACGTATATTATATACAACAAATAATATAATAAAAACAATATGAAAATAAAATATCTAAAAATTAATTGATGTATGTATGGTTACATAGACTTTTATTTATAAAAAAATAGATTCTGAAATATAGAAATCTAAAACATGAAACTTTTGTGAATTAATAACTTATAAATTAAAATATTATAATCCCAACATTATTAATTTATATAGTTCTTATGCTGTATATGATTTCTAAGAAGGTACCATATAAATCCTAAACCATATCTACCTTAAACTAGAACATAAATACATCTAAAACCTAATCCTCTTACAATTTAACCATATATAAACCATTTATACCATTAATTAAATGTTTATAAATCTAAAATACATATTTTTTGGATTGGAACTTTCTCCATTAATGCTTCCATTGGGGGTTCTTCTAAGAAGTCGGGGAGTGCTTGCGATTTGGCGCATGTTCTCGTTTAATATTGTATTCGCTTAGCTCGATCACCCATTTTTTCAGTCTTCATGATTGACTTGGACTATGCAAAATCCCTCATAGTGGAAAGGTGGTGGGAAGGTGGTGAAAACTATGATTGAATGCAGCTGATTATTTGAGCCGACATTACGTCAGCAAATGCTAACTTATCCACTTACATGTATCACATTTTGGCGTCGGTCAAAAAAATTTTGATGTAAAGGTTTATCTTTTGTTTGCAGCGTTCATCTTTGATGAGTACACCGCTAACAGCCGTTGTGGATACCAGCGTAAAGGAAAAAAAACCTTCCTCCCTTTACCAGCTTTGCAAGCATTGGAAGAGTACATAGTCAGGTAGTGCTTCAAATGTTGGAAAGCTTCTTCATACTCTTTGGAAAAATCGAATTTAAGTGTTGTAGAAAGGCAAACAATTTTCTTCTGTGAGAGAATACGGTTAAGTTATGTGACGTGAACGGTCAGCCTTTGCATTTTTTTGTTTTTCTTTTGGTGAAGGCCTTTTGATTGGAGCATCGTTTTGTTTCAAATTTTCCTTAATTCCTTGATATCTAACAAGATAGCCGAGGAACCCCCCTGGACACTACTGGGAATCTACACTTGGTTGGCTTTAGCTTCATGTTATGTTGGTTCAATATCTCGAAACATTCTCGCAAGTGTTTAAATTGATATTTTCTTTGATAGATATCACAAGTATGCCGTCGATGTTGGGTAACACCAAAGCGAAAGCGAGGGATCAGACATAGAGACTCATTTTCGCCTTATACTTTTATTACGTGTAATGAAGTTATTTCTGAAATCTATGTGACAAATTATGAATTTCGGAATATCAACTAGTATTTCCGTGGTCATGATTACAAAATATATATACATCTTTCAAGATATCTTCTTAAATCTAATACAATAATGCTAAGCCCTCTGTTCGAGGTTGCGCTAGGCGCTACGCGTGCGGATAGGTAGGGCCTAGCGCCGAATCAATTATTCGGGGATTACGCAGGGATTTTTTCAAAAGAATTTATATAGGTTATTGTATATATTTTCTAGATTTTAAGTGTGTTTTAAATAATTTTTATCCATAAAACATCAAAATTTAAACATATTTAGCCTCGCCGTAATAATATTACTATCTTGATATAATTTTACTTGTTTGTTTGTTATTACATTCATCTTATTTATAACTTGGGCTGCTGATAATTAAGCAAAGTCCATTCAAAAAGCCCAACACCTTTCACTCGTCTGTCTATGGTGTTAATACGCAACATCCGAACCTTCTCTTCTCGAGAATGGCGTCAGCGACGGTGGAGAAAAAAAATCTCAGAGATCTATGACTTTCAGATCGGTCGTTCTTCAGCACAAGCACATGCTCCAGCTTATCCATCGAAGAAATGGTCTTCAAATACCAATATATTGCAGAGATTAAGTGATAGAGGCGTTTGTAAAGTAGAGTCAGGTCACTGAGGAAGAAGAAATAGAGGTTTGTAGAGAGTCACTGTAGTGCTAATAACGCGCCGCCTTACAATTTTACGGTTATTATACGGTCAACGCGGACAAAACTCGCTGCACCGCCTAACACCACCGATCAGCATCAGTTCGCCACGGTGAAGGTCCGATTGGCGTTTTCTCGGCCGCGTATACAGCAACTCGGCCGCGTTTTAGAACAGGGATGCTAAGTATGTAGAATAAGAAATATAGATATATCAAAATATGGAATCATATTTTATCTCAATACCCCCCTCAAGGTGGAGCATGTAAGTTTCAAATGTCCAGCTTGTTCAAGAATGCTTCGAACTCCTTCCGTCCCAAAGCTTTCGTAAGAATGTCTGCAAGTTGATCTCGTGTTGAAACATAAGCTGGCTTGATAACTCCTTTAACAATCTCGTCTCTGATGAAAAGACATTCACTTTCTATGTTCTTCGTCCGTTCATGAAATACAGGGTTCAAACTAATATGGATAGCTGGCTGGCTATCACAGTAGAGAGTCATTGGTTCTTTATGTTCTACCCCAATCTCCTTTAGTAACCCTTTCAGCCATAAGAGCTCTTTTGTCGCAGCCCTCATTGCCCGATATTCAGCCTCCGCCGAAGAGCACGAGACTGTATCTTGTTTCTTTGTTTTCCATGAGACTGGTGAATCACCAATCTGAACTATCCAACCAGACAACGAACACCTACTGGTTTTACAACCTCCCCAATCTGAATCACACCATCCAGTAACATGCATTGAAGACTTAGCTCGCAAGATAATACCCTGACCCAGCGTTCCTTTCAAGTACTGAACTACCTTTAACGCAGCAAGCCAGTGTTCTTCCTTAGGTGTTTGCATGAATTGTGACAGTATGTGCACTACATATGTAAGATCAGGTCGCGTAGCAAATGGATAAATAAGACGACCCACCAGCCTGCAGTAACGTTCAGGTTCCGAGATCACAGGTCCTTCTACACGACCAAGTTGATGGTTCTGGCTTACAAGAAGACCAACCTTAGTAACTATATCAGTGGCATATTTCCACTGACATAAATAAAAACCAGACGGTCCTCTAGCCACCTCAATACCAAGAAAATATTTGAGAAACCCAAGATCCTTCATCTGAAAACACACAGAGAGATAGCCCTTGAGTAACTGGATGCCCCCTGTTGTACTTCCTGAAATGATCAAATCATCCACATATGCCAAAATACGTAACGAGACTCCATTCTTCGAATATACAAACAGAGTATAATTGGACTTTGTTTGTGCAAAACCATATTTGAGGAGAGCTTCTGTGAGTTTCGCAAACCAACAACAGGGAGATTGCTTTAATCCATAAAGAGATTTTTGTAGTCTACATACCCTACTTTCATTCTGATCAGAAAAACCCTGAGGTATCTTCATATAAAATTCTTCATGCATGTCTCCATGGAGAAAAGCGTTGTGCACGTCCATCTGATGAACCTCATTATCCTTTTTAGCCGCATAATCAAGAAATACTCTGACTGTTGTCATTTTTGCGACCGGCGAGAACGTCTCTGTGTAATCAACTCCATATTTCTGCTGATTACCAAAGACTACCAGTCTGGATTTATGACGCTCGATAGTACCATCTGCTCTATATTTGATAGTATGGATCCATCTATTATCGAGTGCCTTTTTACCCGGTGGCAAATGTTCCAAATCCCATGTATGTTGTCGTTCTAACGCCATAACCTCAGTACCCATCGAGTCTCTCCAAACTTTGTCTTGCATTGCTTCTTTGAAGGTATGAGGAATGTCATGAGCTTTAACCGATGCTATAAAACAATGATGTTGAGCAGAAAAATTATCAGATGATAAGAACTCAGATATAGGATAGACCGAACCTGATGACAGCTGTGGAGATGGTGAAGTTGATGAGAGAGAGAGTGAGAGTTGTCGATGTTCACAGTGTTCACTATATAGTCACACAGTCGAGATGAAGGAACATTTGTGCAAAGACTACGTCCCAACTGTTCATCATCTTGCAACACCGGGACCAGTAACTCTTGAGCAATCTCATCTGGAGTAACAGGTTCATTTGTCCGAGGCTCCACTCCTAGTGTCACATGTTCAGTCTCAACAGGTATTGTGTTTTCGACATCTATATTTAGTTCTGGAGTTGTATCAACACTGTCTGAATCAGAGTCATCAAAAGAAACTTCGCCCAGTTCTGGAGTAGGTGAAGAAGTCGCAGGAGACGATACATGTAATACAGTCTCAAACGGGAATTGATTTTCACAAATCACCACATCACGTGAGGTAAAGACGTTTTGTTTTTCCAGATCCGGAAGCAACCATCCCTTCTTCCCTGAAGGATATCCGAGGAACACACACCGGCGACTCCTAGTAGCAAATTTATCTCCTCGATGGTGTATATTATGAGCATAGGCTAAGCACCCGAAGACTTGAAGATTTTTGAAGGAAGGCACACATCCATATAATTTTTCAAACGGAGTTTTACCATTAAGTAACCGAGATGGAGTACGGTTCATAATATATACTGCTGTTTTCACGCATTCACTCTAGTATTCAATGGGAAGATGAGCTTGGAATCGCAGTGCGCGAGCAATATTAATAATGTGACGATGTTTCCATTCTACTCTTCCATTCTGTTGTGGTGTGTGTACACACGATGTTTCATGAGAGATTCCACCTTCCGAGGAACGCCTACCTTCAATCATTCTTCTCTTGTAAAAATCGTGAAACACATAGGAATTCAGTTCCATTGTCACTTCGAATTGTCTTGATTTTCTTTGAACACTGTGTATGAACCAGGGCCAAAAATTCTTTTATATGTTGTGAGACAACAGTTTATCTTGCAGAATATACACCCATACTGCTCGAGAGTGATCATCAACTATATTTAAGAAATAGCGAGTTCCACATAAGGCCGTTGTCCGGTAAGGCACCAATAAATCACAATGAATCAAATCAACAATTCCATTAGAATAACTTGAGCTGTTTGGAAAACACTGACGAGTTTGTTTAGCTCTAAAACAAACATCACAATTTTTAAATGAATCTTGAGTACAACTAACTCCATGAAGTAATCCAACAATATGAGAAGATGGATGACCTAAACGGTGATGCCACAAAACAGAGTCTTCACCTACACTGGTATGTAGCGACATCACTATCTCTGCACCACACAGTCGGTAAAGGCCCTCTCTCTCTCTTTCACCCATCCCAATCAGCGTCATCGTAATGTGGTCCTGTAACAACAAAAACTTATCAGTAATCTGTCCGACCAAGCCATTGACTGTAACTAATTGACCAAACAAAATCAAATTAGTGTCAAATCCATCAACAAGGTAAACATTATTATGAAGAATAAGGCGTGAGGTCAAGCAAACTGTTCCCTGCTGTGAAGCAAGAACATTCGGACTCGTTGGTAATTTGACTGATACTGGGAAAATAGACTGAATGTCTTCTAGACAATCGACATGTCCGGTCATATGGTGAGTAGCACCCGTGTCTAATACCCATTCGGAACATCCAATCTTAGCACTTAGTGTCTCGGTCTTGGGTTTTGTTCCCACCATCTTTTGAATGATCTTCCATTCTTCATCTGAGATACCAGTGAGACTTTGTCGATCGGCATCTGTAAGAGTCATTGGTGATGCAACAGCTGCAGCATTAGCTCCCACTATCTGTGTGGTATTTGCTCTCGGCACAGCTCCACGACCACGACCTGAGGATCCATACCCCTCTGGATATCCAATCACTTTATAGCAGGAACTCGCCTCATGTCCCATTCGAACACACACTGAACACTTTCGAGTTGGATCACGGTTATTAGGATGCATTCGATTGTTTCCACTTGGATGACCAGTCTGCTCCTTGTTGTACGGTGAAGCTGCAAGCTATGAAGCAAAAATCATGACCTGAGTTTCTTGAGCTACAGTGGAGAGTATGGTTTCATTCTGGACAACGGTTTGATACACGCTATCGAGAGCATGCAACTGTGTGATGGCACAGATCTGAGACCGGATTACTCCATGTGCTGAGTCGTTTAAACGTGATAGAAAGTCATGAACCCGCAGAATCTCTCTTGCTTCATGGGCTGTATTAAGATCGCACTCAAACTTGCCACAACTGCATTGTTTTGAATTCATGCACTCCCTGATCCCATCCCAAATCTTCGTCAATCTTCCACAGTAGTCATCAACGGAAGCTCCATTCTGTTTACAAGTAGCCAGCGAGTTGCGAAGCTACTGTAGACGAGCTCCACTCTTCACCGAAAACCTCTTCTTGATTATATCCCATAGTTCCTCTGCCACCTCTCTAGTCGAGATTGATGACCGTAGTTTAGGCTCAATGGTTTGTTTAATCCAGCCCACCAACAGGTGATTGTTAGCTACCCAATCTTCTAGATTCTACAAAACTGCTTCTGGTTTCGGTATACTCCCATCAATAAATCCAAATTTCTTGTGCGAGCTCAGAGCCATACGCAATTTAATTGCCCACTCGTTATAGTTCGTACCGTTAAGCAACGGGGATGAAATCACAGCACCCGGGTTATCACCGGATGTTAAATCGTAGGGCGAGACTGTACGTCTTTTATATTCCTTGGTTGTGGTTGAAGGATCCATCGTACACGAACCAATATGAATTCAACAAGATGCTCTGTTTTTGCGAGCTTTTTGTTTCTCAAGCAGCTCTGTTTTCCGTTTTAGAAACAGAGGCGGCTCTGTAGAAGAAATATAAACTTCAAGCAATCGAAAAATAATGGATCACAGCTCTGATACCATGACAAATTATGAATTGCGGAATATTAACTTGTATTTCCATGATCACGATTACAAAGTATATATACATCTTTCAAGATATTTTCCTAAACCTAATACAATAATGTTAAGTCGGTAGAATAGGAAATATAGATATATCGAATATATGGAAATCATATCTTATCTCAATACTATGCCACAGAGCTTTGGATGATGGAACACTCATTTCATTTGCAGAAGACATGATGTTCTTCACCAAAGCAACATCAAACAATTTTCAAAGCTTTAAGACAATCCTGAACAAATATGAAAAAGCCTTAAGGTCCATGTATCAATAAAGGAAAGTCTGAGATCACATTTTCTAACAAGACGCCAGTGGGCTTAAAGAGATTAATTAAGCACGCATCAGTAAAGGAAATAGATTAAACATGCTTAATAGTTAATACCCTAGCCCTTGAAAATGGAGAGAGAGTATAGTGGACTGTATGAACATTTCGGCAGAAGAAAAAATGATATGTTGACAGCTGTTGTTGAATAATCCATCAAACGTCCATAACTTTTTTTTTTTTAAACGTCCATAACTTGGTCTTTGAAGTTTATAAATTCGATCTCTTCTAAGAAATGTTTAGCATATTATTACGAGTTATTTGGTGGATTCATTGTCTTCTTGTCAGCCTTTTGCAAGGGCTACATGTTGGTTAGGTTTAAGTTAAACCGTTTAACACGGCTGGCTAGCTCCTAAAAAGGTTATAGAGAGAGCGGATCTTGCTTGCTAGCATAATGATGTCTTCCGTATAGCCTCGATCGAGTGTACCCTTTTAACTCGTCCAGCATCCTCTTTGAATTGTTGATGACAATTTGTGTAATCTCAAGGAGAATCTTTTGTAGACCACTTTCTGGCGGGAACCCCACGTCTGACATCATAACTGTTTGACGCCTACTGAATTGCGATATATATACACACACTTCAATTTCAAAGAAGCGAAACAATTTTTTTAAGGTATTTCTCTTATATTTTCTTATTTGTGGCCCCTCCTGACACTCCCTTCACAAAACTTATTGTATATAAATGAAATTCATGTTTTCGAATCACAACAAGGCACTATATTATAAATAAGTACTTAAAGACACGTGATCCTACGCAAATGCGTGGACACAAAATATACCGTATATATACGTTTATATACACAAGCTAATATAAAGGTAACTACCATCAGATACCTAAAGTACTACTTTCTTCTATGGCTAGTCTACTGCAGATGTGTTCACCTCTTATACATAGTAATGTCATTGTGAAGACTATCCAACGTCCTCAGTCATTCACATGCACCATACTAGCTAAAACGACACCGAGTGATGAGTCTCCAGTTGTTCCTCGTCGTTCCGCAAAGTATCAGCCTTCTCTTTGGGACCATCACAATCTCCTCTCGGTCGAGAATAAATATACGGTACATAAGTATTCCCTATATATAATAAAGATCTAGAAAGCTGTCGAATATGTTCATAACTATGTTTTTTTTTAATTAAAAATGTTCATAACTATGTTCATGTACAATGTCCACTGGTTTCAGAATCATAAAAGTGTGCGCGAGAGAGATTTATTGAAAGAAAATGTGAGAAAGATGCTCAATGATGAGAGTACAACTCACACCGAGCAATTGAAGCTCATTGACGATTTACAAAAAACTAGGAGTTTCTTACCATTTTGAACGGGAAATTGACAATATATTAAACAATTTCTTATCAAAAAGATAGAAGAAACTTCACCTGAGTATACAATGGAAAAAGATCTATATGCCACAGCTCTGGAATTCCGACTACTCAGACAACATGGTTTCAATGTTTCAGAAGGTAAATATTTCGTTTCCATTCCTTTCGTTTTTATAGAGGTTTCAAGGTTATTTTATCAATTTAGAAAAAAAATTGATGTAAAGTTTAAAATTCAATAATATATGGGTTTTAATTACCATTCGTAAATATATATATATATATATATATATATATATATATATATTATATATATATATATATATATATAGGCCGTAACTGGTAATTAATATGAAACTAATGGAACAAAAATAAATAGAATAATAGGAATGAAAATACAATAAAAATAGAATGAAATTCATTTCATTCACTCATGAACAAATTTATTATGGAATAGTTTTATTTGTATTTTTTATATATCTATTTTGGAGTTAGTGAACTGAACATTTCATGTCATTCATAGCAAATGGTAAAAAAAAAATCTGTGAGATCAATGGAATCAAACTATTTTACATCATTCCATTGCAAAATACTTTTATCCAGTTGCACGTCCATACATATATGTGTGTGTGCGTGCGCGCGTTAATCTATATTTCCGGTAAGATCAGGGACAAAGAAATACTATATATAATGTGTAAATCCTTGTTTCGTCAACAAAAGTATTTTTCAATCTAAAACTTGACGTGATTTTATTTTTATTGAAGTTGTAGATGATTTCAATTAGTTGGAAGAGTTTAAAAAAATTTTTATTAAACCACTTTAGAATATCACCTAAAATCATGAGATTTAAGTTTTATTTTTTTAAACTAAAAAGCTCCACCTAAACACTCAAAGATCACTTGAAAACTTAAAACTCTACAACTTACAATATTTTCAATAACAAAGATTTTAGAGTATTTTATGAAATGTCAAATTGAATAATGGTGGATTTTAAATGAATTCTTAAAATTCATGATTAAAATAACAGTGAATTTATCATTTTAAATAAAATCAACTAAAATTCTCAATTGAATCACTAGAGTTAGAGTTAGTATATCTTAATGAAATTGTTTATTACAGATGTATTTAATGTTTTCATGGAGAACTTTGGGAGGTTTGA
>NW_026618574.1:0-11664 GCF_000801105.2 Raphanus sativus
GTTTAACCACAAACACCAAACCTCAAACATTCTTTAACTTATAACTCAATCTCAAACACCAAAACCCATACCCTAAACCCCAAATGCATTAATTAAGTCTGAAAATAAATAATATTTTTAAAAAATTACATCATCATTCAGATACATCATCATTCTCTTCAACACTAGAAACATCATCGCTTTCATTAAACTCGTCTTCAACAGCATCGTCAGTGGTATCGTCGGGAAGATCTTCATACTCATGATTATGCGGATCAATGAGTAGGATGTCATCCATTTGTTGTTCAGGTTCTTCGACTTCATTGATGTTTTCTTCTTGCAAAGGTGGTTCTTCTCCACCGATTATTCGTCCACAGAGTGTAACTTTGATAATGGCTAACCAACTTATTCCAGATTCTCGCAACCTCGGGTATGGTAGGAAGCTAACTTGGTCTGCTTGCGAAGCTAATATGAAAGGCTCGAATTTGTTGTACCTCCGTCCACCATTGACAGCAACTACACTGAATTTGTTAAATCGAACACCTCTGTTGACCACGGGGTCGAACCAGTCACATTTGAATATGACGCATTTCAGCTTCAATAAACCAGGGAATTCCACTTCAATAATATCCTGCAAGATCCCGTAGAAATCGGTTTCGCCTTTCACACAAATTCTATAATTGCTGGTCGCCCGGTGTTTACCATACTCGTACGTATGAAAAGTAAAGCCTCGTGAGAAATACATTGGTGATGTGGTGACCTTTGCAAGTGGACCCTGAACTAATTCGTGAAACCATGTGGGGTAATCTGGATCGTCATATTCAACCTGCAAAATTAAATTAAAGAGAACATTGAAACAAACGTCTTAAGCTTTCGTTACACCCCGTGGGCGAAACAAATATCGGATTGGAGTAAATACCTGACTCTTCAACCATTTAATAAAGTGTCGATCTTTCCTTTTATCTACCTCACTTGTGGATATACCTGGGATTGCTTCTTGGACTTGACTAACAAATAGGCTGTAAAATGCACATATTTTATTTGTTATATCATCAATTCAAAAAATATATTTTAATTACAATTATTTTAGAAGTTTCCATATATGTTACCTTTCAAAATAACGCATAAATGGATCCTCACAATTAAGTAGAATGTAAGTGTGTGCACTATGGGCGTCTTCATCACTCGACCACCAAACCTCTTTCGTTTTCCCACCCATTCGCCCAATCTGGCTAAAGATATCCGGAACACCAGCAACTGCATATGTTGGGGCAACACCACCATCATCATATCTTCTTGGAGCTCTTTGTCGGGTCCGTACATTAGGTGCAAAGTAGTACGATGTGAAGTGAGATGTTTCTTCCGTCAAACTTCCAGCAATTATAGAACCTTCAACCTTTGCGAGGTTTTTTGCCTTTCCCTTCAAATATTTCATGGCCAGCTCATACTGGTACATCCATCCATAATGTACTGGTCCTCGAAGCAATGCCTCATACGGGAGGTGGACAGCTAAATGCTCCATGACGTCAAAAAATGAGGGAGGAAATATCATTTCCAAGTTGCACAATAAGATCGGAATGTTCTCGTGAAGTTGTTCTACGACATCCTCTTTAAGAGTGCGAGTGCTCAAATCCCTGAAAAATGCTCCAATGGCTTTGTATATTCCAAAAACAATTAAGCAAATTATTAGTGCATATTTTTGAAAAATAAATTAAGAAATTCATTAGTGTGAGTATTAATAATATATTACCTGCAAGTGCTTCATGTACTTTTGTTGGAAGTAGCTCCGCAAATGCAAAGGGAAGTAGTCTTTGCATAAAGACATGACAATCATGACTCTTCATCCCGGAGAACTTTTGGCCCTTTTCAACACATCTAGAGAGGTTTGAAACATACCCATCAGGAAACTTCACTGCTGATGCAACCCAGTTGAACAAGACTGACTTTTGTTCTGAATATAATCTGAATACCGGTACATGAACTTGTCCATTGCTTTTTATATGTAACTCGGGTCTTGAGCAAATATCAGGCAAATCCAACCTCAATTTTTGATTGTCTTTTGTCTTCCCAGGAACATTCAATATTGTATTCATGATGTTCTCAAAAAAATTCTTCTCAATATGCATCACATCTAGGTTGTGGCGCAAAAGAAGATCCTTCCAATACGGCAACTCCCAAAATATACTCTTCTTGTGCCAGTTGTGCTGAACTCCATAATAATCAGGCATATTACCGGGAACATGCCAATTACCACCACAACGAACTGTTTCTTGAGCTCCGTAGTAATCGATTTGCTGTTCAATTTGTTCTCCAGTTAAATACGGAGGAGGAGTGTCTCTCACAACCCTTTTCTGCCTAAACAATTTCTTGTTTCTTCGATAAGGATGGTTAATGGGAAGAAATCGACGGTGACAATCGAACCAACTTGTCTTCCTACCGTTCTTCAGCTGAAATGCATCTGTCCTTACATTACAATATGGACAAGATAATCTCTCATGTGTAGTCCACCCAAACAACATCCCATAAGCAGGAAAGTCACTTATGGTCCACAAAAGCATCGTAAAGTTCGTCTTCGTTGAGCAGTCGTACGTCCTCACCCCTGTTGACCAAAAATCTTTCAACTCTTTTATCAGTGGCTGTAGAAAGACATCCAGAGACCTTTTTGGATGGTTCGGACCAGGTATTAATATCGTCAAGAACAGAAACTCCCGTTGCATGCACATATCTGGGGGCAGGTTGTATGGCATCATAAAGACTGGCCACAATGAATATTGTCTCCCTGACATACCGAAAGGACTAAATTCGTTCGTGCATAATCCCATATACACATTTCGGCTATTGCTAACGAATTGTGGATATATTTTGTTAAAATGTTTCCAAGCTCTTGCATCTGATGGATGAGTCATCTCACCATCCGTCTGAGTATGCTCGGCATGCCATCTCATTTTTCCAGCAGTCTCCTCAGATTGGTACAATCTTTTCAATATGTCGGTAATTGGTAGGTACCACATCCTTTGGTACGGTACCCTATTACGTCCTCGTCCTTGCGGTTTGAATCGTGGCTTCTTGCAGAATCGACACTCTTCTAACTTCTCATAATCTCCCTAGTAGAGCATGCAGTTGTCGATGCAAACGTCTATCATCTCAGAAGGCAACCCTAGACTATAAACTAGTTTCTGAATCTCATAATAAGAATCAG
Organism: Raphanus sativus; assembly: GCF_000801105.2. Taxonomy (NCBI): domain Eukaryota; kingdom Viridiplantae; phylum Streptophyta; class Magnoliopsida; order Brassicales; family Brassicaceae; genus Raphanus; species Raphanus sativus. The sequence continues at coordinate 3,179 of NW_026618574.1, forward strand.
CAGAGACATTGTCTTCCGGCAAATACTCTTTAAACAAGTCTGTCCATGCATTCATGCAACTTTCAGGTAGATTATGATCAGTTTTAATACTCATCATTCTAGCAGCCAACGACAATTTAGAGAGACCTTCTCTACAACCACTGTAAAGTGGCTGATTCGCAGCATCTAACATTTCATAAAACTTTTTTGCATCTATGTTAGGTTCTTCAACTTCATCATCATCATGAGAAACAAATGCATCAGCAACCATATCATGAACCCTATCATAATTATCTACCATCTGCTCCTCCTGATGGTATCTATGTTGATTATGAAAATGATCAACCGGTTCATTCTGAAAATTGCTATTACTACTACTAGCTTCATTCTCATAATTATAACCTTCTCCATGTTGAAACCAGATATAGTAATTTGGCATGAAACCTCTATTTATTAAATGCTTCCGAACATTTTCACGAGTTGCCAGTTTTGAATTGTTGCATTTCCGACAAGGACAAAACATCTTACCGCTTTCCTGGGCGAGCGGTGTAGAATCTGCTTGATGCATAAATGTCTCTAGTCCTTCCAGATACTCTCTCGTCACTCTCCCGTTAGCATCTCTATGCGTGTACATCCACCTCCGCAACTCATAATAATTTCCAACACCGGACATTTTTTTTCTTTCACGTTTTTAGATTTTTTTTCCTTTTGCATGTGGTGTGTTTCAAATGAAACACAAATGACATATTTATAGGAAAATTCGAAATTGGTAGGTGAGATTTTACTACGAATTAACGACGAAATATGGGTGGTAGACTAGATAAAAAACGTGTCTCACCTAAAATTAGGTTGAACTCACAAAAAGCTCGTAAACATATTCCTCGTTAATTACACGTTAAGTTTTACGTGTTCATTACGACAAAATGCAGTTTCCTCGTAAAAACGACGTTACTTTACGTTTGGTTTACGACGAAAACGTTTCGTCGTTATTTAACGACGAAATTACGTGTTTATTGTCTTTTCACGTAAGTTCCTCGTAAAGCCGACGTAATTTTACGAGGAAATTATTTCGTCGCTAATTTTCGTTGCTAAGGCCGTGTTTTCTTGTAGTGTTAACACTCCAAGGTAGCGAACCAAAAAGGAACCTTGCAAGAGACCATGAGTATTGGCGGTGATCCTATTTCTCACTGAATCACCACCATCTAAGAAAAAATCAGTCTTGTTTTTGTTTACGGAAAGACCAGTAGGCGCTTAAAATTCATCGAGGATGGATAGAATTCCCTAGCTAGATAGAATCATCTTTACCATCGAAGAACAACAAAACGTCATCCGCAAAACTTATGAGTTATCAGAGGCGTATTTTTCAGTGGATGAAGACCAAACTTAGGTCCATTGCTCCTCTATCTAGGGACTTATACATGATATCTATACCAATACAAAGAGAAGCGAGGAGATTGGACCACCTTGTCTCAGTACCCTTCTTCCTTGGGAAGTAATCAAGGAGTTCACTATTTAAATCAATGCTAAACGAGAAGGTTGTGACACACAATCCTTTATCCAATTTATGAACACTGCAGGAAGGTCAAATGCGGTCAAGAGGCTAATAAGAAAGTCCCAATTTAGTTTAGACTATCATAAGCCTTCATTTGATCTATTTGAATACAACCCCGAGTTAACGGTCCCTTCTTATGAAACTCATATAACAATTCAAAGACAAGCATGATGTTCTCACAGAGGAACCCGTCTTTGAGGAAATCCATTTGGTTGAGCTGGACCACATCAGGAACAAACAGTTTCAGACAATGTTTCAACATTCTCGCAATCGCTTTTGTATACGGTTGAGCAGCATGACACCCATCTGAATTTTGATAACTCATCATTTCATGTTATCTTAGGTATATGAGCAATAGTGGTAGTGTTGAATTTCCTGAGCATTCATCTAGAAACGAAGAATTCCTTACAGCCTTAATTGCATCTGAGCCTACAATATCCCATGCATCTGAGCCGACAATATCCCATGCATAAGGACCAGGAGCCTTGCATTTTGGCATCTTGAAGAAAGAAACCTTGATTTCTTCATTTGTGGGAATTCGAGTTAATTGAGAAGCCAAATTAGAGGAACACTTGAAAGAATGAATTTCCCTGATATACTCAACAGACATATGAGTGATGTCGTGATTTATAGACGCCAAAATATTCTTGAAGAAAGTGATTGTCATTCCCTTTATCTGCTCCTGATTATAAATTCTATTGCCCTACAAATAACATTCTAAGATTGATTGGGCAGAACTTCTCGATGAAAGAATCTTGAGTTCGAATCACCACACTATAATCATTGAAATTTGGACTTTAGTTTGAAAAAATGTTCCTGAGCTCAGGCAAAGAAATGCCATATTTATGTGCTTGAAACTCCTCACAGAGTCAGGACGCATAAGAAATGCATATTGAGTATGTTCCAATTCAGACAAGACGTCCTTAGTTGTTTGTTTCCGTGATTGAAATCTGGACTTGAGTTCGAAAAAATGTTCCTGAACTCAGGCAAAGAAAGGCCATGTTTTTGTGCTTGAAACTCCTCACAAAGTAAGTTCGAGTCAGGACACGTAAGAAGTGCAAATTGAATATGTTCCAATTCAGACAAGACATCTTTAGTTTTTTGTTGGATTTTTCTGTATTTTTCTTTCTTGACTTGTTTACAACAATTCTTTGCCATCTTCAGTTTCTGACCCAACAAAAACAAAGTAGAACCAATTCTCATAGTTTTTGTTTATTTTTTTCCATGAGAGAACTCTGAGAAGAGAGAGACCAAACAGAGAGAATGGTCAGAGTTTCCCGAAGGATCAAACAAAGCCACACACTTTGGAAACTGAGAGTTCTAAGATGGATTCACTAAAGCCTCCTGTCTAGCTTTCTTATAAAAGGGTCTTCCGGTCTGAGATTGGTCCATATATAGAACATTACTCTGGTATTCAGATCAGTCAGCTCATTTTCCTCCAAACAAGCTTTTGAGTCATCAATACCACTCACAAAAGAATCATATGCATGATAGAGTAGTGCTCATTGGTAGACAAAAATTGATTAACGTCACCCATCAATGAAAATGGGCTAGATGAAAGAAGATAGGTTGAGCTGACAACCAAGATATCTCTCTACAGTTCCCGTCTCTGAATCTCCGGGTTAAACGCATAAACAAAGGCCACGTTGATTAAGGAGCAAGAAGTTGGATCAAAGACCATGCACACTATGAACTGAGGTAATTTCTTATAGATTACCGCATACAAAGCTAAATCTCATACGACCCATATTCGCTCCATCATCGAGTAAGAGTAACTATTATCCCATCTCCAACCTGGAAAGGTAGAGGTAAAAAATATTGGATGCAGTTTTAATATTTACATGCGTCTCTGAAATACCATCAATCAAGGGTCTATTACTAGTGACCCAAGATTTAACAAAACATTGACGAGTCACTATTAAATCCCCTGACATTCCATAAAATATCTTCATATATACAGATGGAAAGGAGAAGAGCTCATACCCGACGAGCACCTCTATTCAAGAGAGATCCTCAGATAGAAGTAAACATTCTTGAGACTGCTTGAGGAGATATTAAGCAAGATAGACAGGGCTCTCTACAAAGCTGTTTCTTGCCATCTTCACCGCTGCTGGAGAAGGTAAGAATTCACTTTCCTCTATATCTTGAGTCACTTTCAAACAATGCTCTGAGGCATTCTGAATATGATCCAACAACTTCTGAATACTGTCAACTTTAGATTAAAGGGAAGCTAATAGAGGAAGTTCTGGATCAATAAAGAATTATTTGAATTGTCCTTTTTTGGTTTATCACCTTTCACTTAAAGAGAGTCATTTTAGGCGTAGCAGGAGCTTCCCTAACAGAAGGAAGATATTTCAATACCTTTTGTGCAGATGGATTGGAACTGGAAAATTATCCTTGATCAGGACCTGAGAATGCGGAACAGAAGCACAATTCTCACTAGAAAATATATTTATATCAGATATCTTCACCTAAGCAACTGACTGGGGTACATGAGACTTAGCTCTCTCCTTCATATTATGATTAACTGTTTTCCTTATTATTGGCTCTAGAAAATAATTGAGAAGATTCCCGAGCTTGCCACAGCTGCAGCACTTCGGAGGATGAAGGATAAGGCACATTGATTATGACAGTGTACCCTTAAGAGTCACGAATTATCATTGCTTTTGAAGGTGACTTCTCGAAATCTCAACCTTGACCTTTTGTATCACTATAGTGAAAGGGATGCCGCCTTAATTTTCCGTATGCAAAGGATCGTCAATACCGCTTGCTATGATACTAATTCTATCCAGTGAATATAACAGAGGATGAACATTTTTTAGATTCACCCACGTCAGAGCTGAGACGAAATTCTGTAGCTCCAGCGAAGCATCCATAATCCACATAGAAGCTGTAACAACACAATTGGATACTTGCCAATATCCCACTTATACAGGCCATTCACGAGAAGATATTGTTGGAACATAGATCATACAAGCTCATTCACTAGAAGATATTTTCTTGAATAGCTACGAGTCCTCATCTTTATGCTCTAGATGGCTTTGTGTCTCCACAATGCTCCAAAACATACCTAGACCTGAAAAGTCTCTAAAATAAATTTGAAACATAATATAAAAACTCTAGATAAAACTTATAACATAGCTAAAAACCAGTAAAATCCATAGTATATCAAATGTATTGGTGTATAAACCCAAATTATAGTTGCATGCTTATATGTCGAAAGTGGATAGTTAGCGATACATCCCTTCTAGTCCTTTTTATATGTAACTACAGTTCTTTGCATATTCTGAAATATCGAAAAACGATTCCCAAAGAATAAAAAGTTATTGGCAAAAAAATGTCAGTGTCCTGCTTTAGATGGAAAGATACTCTTCCTAAGTTAAATATCTCCACCAGTTTGGGTGAAATTTAGTTCGGCTTCAAAAATCTTGTTAAATTTCATAAACATAACTAATATTTTTTTAATCTAAATAATATGTATTTTTAATGTTATTTGAATCCAAATATATCAGTTCAGTTTAGGTTTAATTCTTTTTTAGTTCTCTGTGTCCAAAATGTTTTCATTCGGCAGTGTTTATAATTACCTGGTTCAGTTTGGTATTTCTGCCGAGGCTTTGATACGGGCCCACATTGACCTTGTCTAAATATAAAAGGACGCGTCTTTTCAATTTTCCCGCCATAGGACAGTACAAGACTTCCAATTGCTAGCATACGTGCCGTTTCAGTCTCTATAAAACGCCGTGCAGCTCACTTGTCTTTATGTTGAACGCTGTGCCGTCTCTCCCATAATGCGGCCATTGTATAAAACGCCTCCGTTTTCATATTTTTAGGGCCCCGAGATATTTCTATACTTTCCCGCCTTGCCAGAAATGTTAAGATGTTTTCGTTTTGGTATTCCCTCCCTCCTCTCGTTCTAAATCGTTTCCTAAGCTAAGCTGATACACGAATCGACAGAAACCCTAAAACCGCAGATGTCGACGTGGCAGCTATTACCCGATTCAAGCGGCGACGGTTTCCGGTGGGAAGCCGCTGGCCGGATTCTTCCGCCTGGCAAATCCGAGAATTCTCCGCCATCAACAGCTCCTCCTCTACCTTCCATGGCCGATCTCTTGCTCCGAGGTGATTCTCTTTTTCTCTTCTTCCGATTCGTTTTTTCATGCGAGGGAGATTAAATGTTGTTGTTTGATTGAAAGGATGCTCGAAACTTATAGAACCAGAGGTATCGAAGCCGACACTGTTCACGACTGCTCTGGGCAAATCTGTAGCTCTTAAAGAATCTTCGATTTCCAAAGCCAAATCGATTTTAGCAGATTCAGGTGCATGTTATTTGTTATTACTTCTACGCTGTTTATTGAGAAGAACGGATGGACTTACTATAAAGTGAATGACTTTTAAGATTGTAACAGCTGATATGTTACTTACCTCTTTCTGTTTGTGTTGTGTAGAGGATAATGCTCTCTCCAGGGAGACTGAGTTTGGTGTTCCCAACTCTTTTTTCCAGACTGCTTCTAACAAGAAGGTTAATGTGTCTTCTGCTGGTATGGCAAGAGCCAAGGCATTGTTAGGACTAGAAGAAGAAGATGATTATAGTGGATTCAAACACGTGAACCGTTTAAGAACTCCTGAGACGTTTGGTGCTACATCGGTTCAGCATCGTTCTGTAGCTCCAGGAGGACATTATGAGGAGGGTCAAAGATCTGAAATTTTGAGTTCATCTCCAAAGGTTCCTCAAACAAAGTTTCAAACTGCTGGTGGGAGGTCATTGTCAGTGTCAGTCGAAGCCTTGAATCGTGCAAGAAGCCTTCTTGGAGACCCTGAGTTAGGGCCTTTCTTTGACGATTCAGCAACAGGTGATCACTTTGTTACACCACAGAAAGATAGATGGATAGGTGGTGATATTCCTCATGAAGCAAAGGCGAGCAACAAGCATACATCTAATAGTTTTATATCTCCTCTCCAATCATCTTCAAAGCAATTTAGATCAGTCAAACTGGAGGACGTAGCTTCAGGGGTTAATTTGATCAAGAAATTTGATGCGGCTGTTGATGAGGCACATGGGATATCAAATAACAGGCCTTTAGCATCTGATATGGCAGTTAATAATAAAACGGGAAACGGTTTCATTTCAAGAGCTACGGAATTCGGAAGACAAGCTCACCAGCCACTTGTGGATATCACAAATCGCAGTGATATAGCTTATGCAAACAATAGACAAGAAAGCAGCCAAAAGAAAAGACTGGGAAAGACAGTCTCTGTTCCTCCTTTTAAAAGGCCGAGAACCTCCTCCTTTAAAACCCCTCTAATGAAAAATGACCAGCATGCTTCAATTGGTAAAATACTCAGGAAACTTTCTTCTTTGAATTTGTTTTATTGGATCTCAAATTTATAACTGTTGGTGTCCTGTCTATTATCAGGTTTGTCTGTCGTATCTTGTGATACACAATATTCCAAAAAGGTGCTTTCCACAAGACCTGAAGAAAGGTCTCTAAGAATATATATCAAGGATTATTTTGGAATGCCTCCAACAGCTACGACCAAGGTGAAACTCTTTGCTTCCTTTCACATTTTCCGGTGTTGTATATATATTACCTTTTCGTTTTTTTCATTCACTCTAACCACGCTTTCGGGCTGTTTTAAGATGGATGTGCCAGAACATGTCAGAAGAATCAAATCAAGTAATGCAGATAAATATGTGTTTGGTGATGTGTCTTCCTCAAGCGTGGTGGGAGCTGAAACTTTTCGTCAAATGTTGGCAGAGTCTGGTGCTTCCTTACAACGTGCATCTAGAGAGTAATTTCTTAGGTCCCTTTAAATGTTTTAGCTTTTAAGTTACCCATTTTGTTTATCTCTATATGTATATGCACTAGGTGGGTCACCAATCACTACAGGTGGATAGTCTGGAAACTCGCATGCTACGAGACATACTACCCAGCCAAATGCAGAGGAAACTTTCTGACGATCACCAATGTTCTCCAGGAACTAAGATATAGGTTTCTCCATCGTCCAATATAGCCCTTTTTGTTTTGTTTTTTACTTATTATTTGAGCTAATGCAAAGTCTAACCTGGTTAATCTACCTACATAGATATGAGAGAGAGGTCAATCATGGTCACTGCTCTGCAATAAAGAGGATTCTGAGTGGTGATGCTCCAGCTTCTTCAATGATGGTGCTCTGCATATCTGCTATTAATCCAAAGACTCGAGAAACACATGGTTCTGATAGTGGCAGCAATGTGAAAATAGAACTCACTGATGGATGGTATGAACTTGCTATTGTTGTATTCAAACCTGTTTTCTTTCCTTCTTTCCTCATAGATTTTTTCTAAAAAAAAAATTCACAGGTATTCGATAAATGCTGCTCTGGATGTCATGCTGAAAAAACAGTTGAATGCTGGAAAATTGTTTATTGGGCAAAAGCTTCGGGTATGTTATTTCTTGCAACCTTTAAATATTTTGTTTAACAATACATTTTTTTCTGTCAGATCATTTACTTCCAGGATGCTCACGTTCTTTTTACTTATTTGAAGATACATGGGGCAGGACTTTCTGGCTGGACTACCCCAACATCACCTCTTGAGGTTTCTTAGACTTCGAATTTCTTTTAGACTTTTAGTTAAAATCTTCCCATGCTGGTTTCTTCATGGTTTCATTCAACCAAATTTTCAGGCAGTGATTTCGAATACAATCTGTTTGTTGTTGAATATTAATGGGACATACAGAGCTCACTGGGCGGACCGACTAGGATTCTGTGAGTAGCTTTATGCTGTGTACCACACTACTACATCCCCTGAGTTGCTTATTTCATAGCATTTTGTGCTTTCATATTGTTTTGCTTATATTGTCTTTTGATCTCTTCTTCAAGGTAAAGAAGCTGGTGTCCCTCTGGCTCTCAACTGTATCAAGTGCAATGGGGGCCCTGTGCCTAAAACGTTAGCTGGAATTACACGAATATACCC
>NW_026618575.1:0-11663 GCF_000801105.2 Raphanus sativus
TTGTTTTCTGCACTTTCTTTTATTTCTCTATGACTCAAAGTACTATAAAATGTAATCTTTGATCATGGCAATAACATCAACGAATTTCCTTTCTTTTTTTGAGTTTTTACTCTTTGTTCTTTGCTTAGAACATTTCTAGTTTCTTGGTGAGGTTATCTCCAAGTTTCGATCCTTCCTTTGTTGGACCGGTGCGTCACATCCGGCAACATTTGAAGTCTGGTAGTATCATTGGGCCTTTCCGCATCCCATTGTGTCACCATTCATCCCACCAGTTCTCTATCCTTCCGGATCAGAGTCCATATCAACCTTACCGAAAGAGTGATCCCGATTTTGGTTCTATCAGCGGGGATGGTTCGCAAAGGACTGGCCGCACTCGCTGAGCGACCCGCAGCACGACACAAGGGACCGCGGTGTGGGCGCAACCACCGCTGCCTGGAGCCAGGGTGTGGCTGCACCCGTCGTCCAGTAATCCCTCACTCGTCGGGTAACCCGTTTTGGTTTTCCAAGGCCGTCTTGCGTGGAGCCGTTTGATTGGGACTTCGTTCCATTGGCTCCCTTGGGGCGTCGTTGTTTCGATTGCCAGGAGTTCCGAAACCGAGTCTTCTGCCACGTCTAACCTTAGTGGTTCCGCACGGGAGTTTGCTCTTAGCTGTTAAGGTTTCGACCTGTTTAGCGAGTGAGCTAATTAGCTTTTCATGTTCGTCCGACAATTTCCGAGCTAATTAGCGAAACGAACAGTTCCTTCATCTGGTTTAGCATCGCTGTGTATGCCTCGGCGGTGACCGTGGACGCGTTTCCAGATGGTGTTTTCTCAACGTTGGCATCGACAGGTGCTCCGTCGTGCGTTTGTTGGTCTTTGTCGGTCTCAGTGGACAGGGTTGACTGAGCGTGCGTAGTTGTGAGTAAGATTGATCCGTTATCCCCCTCCTTCTAGCTCCAAACTGTGGGAACCGAAATCGCACCGTCAATAAATCGTATAATTTAGAAAACTAGGAAAACCCTAATTTCCCAGACATTCCGGATATCTGCTGGGCCACGCACGACATGAATCATTACGACAGAAAACATGAAATAGTAAATATGAATTGTAAAATAGCTATCCGAACAGATTCAAGTCGAGCTACGCTATAGCGACCGAGCTCCGAACAGTAAAATCCAGAATAGTAATTCGAATCGCTATCTGAATCGAGCTCGGTCGCTATAGCGACCGAGCCACGAGCAAAGCTTCGTCGCTATAGCGACCGAGCTCCGAACAGTAAAATCCGGAATAGTGATTCGGAATAGCTATCCGGAATAGTTATCCGGAAAGTGATTCGGAATAGTAATAAGAATAGCTATCCGAACAGTAAAATCCGGAATAGTTATTCGGAATTGTTATCCGGAATAGTGATTTGGAATAGTTATCCAGAATAGTGATTCTGAATAGTAAAATCATAAGAACAAAGATGGATCAAACAGATCTTATTTTTCCGAATCCGTGTTTGAGCGTGAACAATAGGTAAGAGATTGGATACAAAAGCTGTCGATAAGTTCGCCAGTCTAGCCGCATAATTCTGACCTAGTTGAGTCGTAGCTCGATAACAAAAGACGAAAACCGTACGACAAAGGTTTTGTTAAGATTTGGGACTGGACCTTGAGAAAGGCTGCCTACGTAACCCTTTCGAGGATCAAGTCGGACGTAGTTCAGTTAGAAGGATTTGAACAAGAGATCGAACTGCCTGGCGGTGTTCGTCTAGATTGAGCATTGGTCATGGAAACAGACATGTCGAGATTAACGCCTAAGGTTTCTATGTGCGGAACTCTAAGTAGAAACTAATCGTTGGATCTTTCCGAGAGGAGTAGAGATATGCTAACACGATGGAAGTAGGACAGGAGCGGCCGGATGTTCTAGGTCCTGCCTCGCTAGTCTGGCCACCTAAGTCCTACGTTCTATAAGCTAACAGGAATTCTCTAAGTCTAAAATCTCGGATCTGCTCTGATTTTCGGATCCCTCTTATCTTCTGCTCCAACCTCTCCCTATATACTCCTCTTTAGGTCGGTTGATCTCTTCTTGGGCCAAATTTGTCGTGAATCGGGCTTTTTCCATTTTTGTCGATCTTCATAGTTATTGATAGTGCTCGAATTACCCAGTAGAGCTTACTCTCTCAAATAAGAGGTACAGCTGTAGTACTTAGGGATCGAATCACGAGGAGCTAGGGAACCAATTAAATAAAATCTACTAATCAATCCTAGGCAAGGTTGGTTTATATGATAGAAATGAAAATAACAAATCCTAAAATGAGCAAGGTAGTTGCTCTAACTAACAATATGAAGGGTTGTTTAAATGGGATAAAGAGTGCTAGACATAGGGTTTCTATTCAGGAATGGAGATTATAATCTCTATAAATGCTTTAATAAGTTGCTTGCATGATACTATAGATCTCAGCCGCTTAACATATGTGAATGAATCACTGGTTAAAATATCTAGATCTCTGGCCACACCTTTCGCATGATGACACAGAAAAAGAGTCGGTCGATATCCTTTTGAGATATCGAGCGATACACCTTTCGCGGCGCCGATCGATTTACCAGTAGGGTATCGATCGACGGCTTCTAGATCTGCCTAGGCGCGAACCGAATATGACCGCGAGGTCTCAAGGAGGAACTGTCGTTCTTCTCAACGGGAAACAGGCATCGCTCAAATGGATAATTCAAGATAATCTAAGATCCTAGTGATCTATGTTCTAGTTAGCTACTCTAAAACAAGCATAGGGTACAATCCATTTGATGAGTATCACAACTTAGCAATTATAGCTTGGGGCTAATCCCACAAACCTATTTAAACCCTAGATCTAACAAGTAGACTACTCAGACATAGCTAAACAATTCATAACAATAGATAGATGAAAGAATTGCATAGATAGAATAAAGTAGAAATACAAAAGGAGATGAGAAATCTCTCCAATCTCTCTCAAACAAATAAAACTCTAGTCTCTCTCTCACACTCTCTGCTTTGGTTGTGAAAAGCTTCAAGCTTCAAAGGGTTTCAAAACTTGCCGTCAAAAAGACTTTGCAGGAGTATTTAAGCATTTCCATTAGGTTAAAAACTCGTCAGGGGCAATCTCGTAATTTGGTGAAGTCTTGGTGAAGTAGTCGGCTAAACCATTTCGTCCTCGATATCGATCGACAACACTGAATGTGTATCGATCGATTATAATCTTCTAGTACGCGGATCTTCTCAGCTACATCGATCGACAACTCAGGATGAGTATCGATCGATTGTAATCGCAATGTTGACTTCCGACTTAGTCTTGAATGGTCAACTCGGGTGTATCATCTCTTGTACTCCAAAATGCTCCAAAAACATCACTTTCTCACAAAATGCTCCTGAACCTGAAAACATACCTAACAGGCTAGAAAACAGATTAAATATATAATAAAATACTAGTATACCATGGTTAAAAACGGGTAAAATCCATGGTATATCAACTCCCCCAGACTTACTCCTTTGCTTGTCCTCAAGCAAAAACAGTAGTCTTTGGAAAAGGTTTGGAAATAGCAGGAACTCAAGGATTCAATATATTGAAGTCATCACTCTATGGGTTTGCAATTCATGTCTAAAATCCTAATCACAGAAGTTCATCATGCCTTATCCTAGCTTAGCAACTAAACTCATCTAGTCAACAACTTAGCAATTCTCATCTGACATTCCCCTCTACTAACCTCATTTCTTAACATAAAATAAAGTGCAGGCTTTACCTTGGGAGTATCGATCAAAGAACACATGGATTCAACTCAAACAAGTATCTGAACACACAGGTAGTCTTCTCTGATTCCTTTCTCCCCTCTTCTCTCTTCACTGAATCTCTTATTAGTTTCAATTTCAACAGGTTTCGATGCCACATAGGTCATCTAGTCCATCTCATTGACATTTGCATTGTAACTCATACATTTTTGACAAAGTGTAGCGAATATTGGGGTCGCAGGAATCACTCCTACCCCTCGTTTCCACAATGTGTGATCATCCTTGAGATTTAGAATACTGGGGTCGCAGGAGACACTCCTACCCCTCTGCTTCTCAAGAAATCATTTCAATCTTTTATAACATAAACTTAGATCTCGAGATGCCGAAGAGAGCGAAGGAAGGGAACCAGAAACACACAGACTTTTTACCTTCCAGACTTGTAAGAGGATTCCGATCCAGTGATATCCAAGCCCCAAGACAAGCAAATAAGTCAGTATTAGTGTTGGAGGTCAGCTTTGGTTCCTTCAAACAATCTTAGCTAGTGAATATAGATAGCAAGTTGATCCACTTTAGCATCTTTAGTACTATCTGCAATTAGTAATCTAGAATGGTGCTAAAGAGTGGTCAGACAATCAAATAATAATCCATATCAATGTTCCTATTTAATACTTATGCGAAAAATAATTTTGAAAAACATTTTAATAAAAACCAAAATAAAAACACATATTAGTAAACTCCCCCCCAGACTTAAATTACACTGTCCCAGTGTAACATCCGGTGGTGAGGTAAATAAATAAAACATAATAAATATAACAAGTTAGAATGAATAAACCTGATCGACAAGATGTCGATCGATTCGTAGTGGTATACGTCGATCGTTAGTAATGGTCGTGTGGTGTCGAGCGATATGAATGGTGAATGTCGGTCGATGGAATTATCATTCTACTTGGATCTAATAAAAACTGCAAAATAAATTCGAAAAATAAAAGCAAAAAGAAAAATAAAATAAAATAAAGAAAAAGAAAACCTAATAGTGGGTTGCCTCCCACTCAGCGCTTGGTTATAGTCATTTAGCTTGACTGTGGTAGGTGAGTGACTCATGGGGTGCAAAAACTGCTGATTGCCGGACAGCAATCATCAATCTTGTGTCTCCTACTGTTGAACCATGTGGCGACGAAGCTTCTTGTGGCATCGTCTGCTCGTAGTTGCTTCTTATCTATCTGGAGGACTGTATCTTGAAGTTTCCTCACAGAATTCTCGATGTATTCGATTTTGTCAACTTCCTTGTCAATGGTCTGGTAGGTGTGTACGGACAATAACTTTAGCTCACTCTGTAATGCATCGATCCTGTCCATAATAAACTGATCTCGGTCTGCTAAAGACTCAGTGTCGATCGATGCTACGAGATGCGCGTCGGTCACTTCGCTGACGGGTCTGTCGGTCGACTCAGAATCCCTTGTGTCGATCGATTGTGAACATTGTCCTTGGTACTGCAGAGCACGTATATTGCCCTTCATGTGGCGAGTAGTTCTGCAGAGGCTGTTAACCCTTTCGTTAACAGTGTAGTCAATGGTATCACAGGTCCCGTTGAGTCTTCTTTCCATAGCATCCATAGCCTCATACAGCTCAAGTTTAAGTTCATCAACTGCTGCTGTAGTGCCTGGTCCTCTTGCTGGTGGTGGCTCGCTATCGATCGATGTCTTGGCCTGTCGATCGATGCTTCGTAGCTGTCACGGAGATCAATATAAGCTTGAACAATGCTCATGTCTCTTTCTAACTTGTCCAGCTGCCGTGACATTGTGTGTTGGCATCGCAGGATAGGGGAACTGAAGAGTTCATGTTTTCTTACATACGCTTTCATCCTATCTTCCAGTTCTGCGAACCTTTTGTCGATCGATGATGAAGTATATGTGTCGATCGATGAAAAAGTGGCATGCTTAGCTTTGTCATTCTGGCGAATTGTGTCCAACTCTTTCTGTAGAAGATCGATCCTCTTGCTTAACCATTCGACATTGTTGTTGAGAGGGCTGTAGACGTCTCCAATCCGTGTATTGATGTAAGCAACCTCCCATTCATCTTTCTTAGGTGATGAACATTCCGGTCGGTCCATGGATGTAGTCTTGCCGATGTCGATCGATGGTACAGGTACTCTGTCGGTCGATACTGGTGGCGTAGCCTCTTTCTCAAGCGTGGTTAATATGTTTCCAAGCTCCACTCTTATCTCAGCCATATCATTCTGGAAGTCTTTGTAACTGACATCCAAAGGCTGGAAAGTGTCTTCCACCAATGTGCGCATGTTTGCCTCAAGGTGTGCCTGAGCTCTCCATACATCAGTCACCATATCATCCACCTCCTCTCTACTGTAGGGCACTGGTGGTGGTGTGTATGCATGGGAAGGGCGTGTGTGTATTGGAAGTTGTAAGCAACCTTTGTGAAAAAGGGATGCTCTATCCAAAAGTCTCTTTACTTGCTCCTTGGTAACATGGATGATCTCACCATCAACTCCTCTAGCATAGCCAAACTCATCTCTGTAGACACCATATTCATCCTTAGCCTCCCACTTGAATCTCCTGGATCCATCGGTAGTGAAGGCACGTCGTCCAAACTCCAGTCGTCTGTCGGGCGATCGGACTCTCGGTCTGTCGATCGATCCTGGATATCCGCCGTCGATCGACGGTGTTGAAACGATGTCGATCGATTGTGAATGTCGAGGTGGACCGAAGTGTTGAGGAACTGGATCCTCCCTTGTGTTGGTGTTGTGGTTGTCCTGGACGTGTTGTAGGATGTTTGGATGGCTACGTTGCTGTGTGAACAGGTTTTCTGGTCCATTGGCAACTTGGAGGATGTCTGCTATGTCCTCTCTGGATATGTGCAGAACTCTTCCATCCATAGCTCTTGCATAGCCATCTGTGTCCCTGAAAATTCCAAATTCATCAGGTGTTAGTGAAACATTCCTGATATCATAAGGTTCATGAGATCTCGGTTGAGCTCTGTTGAAGGTGTCGATCGATGGGTGTGTGGTGGTGGCGGTCGATGGTGCACGTCTAGCTGCACGGTTGGATCGATTGAACATGTTGTTGCAGTCTTCCATTGATGAAACTCTGAATGCTGGAAGCTGCTGGGTAGAAGGTGAAAAGTTTTGAATTTTCGTGGCTTGAGTCGTCAACCTTTTATACCCATGTGTTGCCCTAATCGGTGAAATTCCGATTTTGTCCTTTAAGTCGTCCGGGTTAATATCGATCGATATTATACTGGCAATGTCGATCGATGGACGATGTCGTTTTGCTGGATGAAGTAGATAATCGATCGATGGTGGGCGTTTGTTGTCGATCGATTGTGGTGCAAATCTGTCATTCTCCAAGTAGATTTCCCAAGCTCTCTCTTCCCAATAGTCTTCATCATATTCTTCACTGTGGTCTCCACTGTGGAAAGAGGTGGCTGTGTCTACTTCAAAACTCTCATGAAATCCGCTATCTGCCCAACTCCTTATTGAGTAATCATCTTCCTTTCGGTTGGGTGGGATGGCGAAATTCGGGTAGCAATGATCTGGTAGATCGAGTTTATCATCCGGTGGGTATCGATCGAATCCATAGTTGTTGTCGATCTCCTCTGACTTGAATGTGTCGATCGATGACGTCAAAGTACTGTCGATCGATCCCGAGTACTCTGTCTCGTACTCAACTTCACAATGACAAACTGCGATGATACCAGTATCATCTTCCTGTACCACTAATTTGGCTGGTGGTTTGTCAAGCTTGACAGGGTCGTAGTGGATATCTGGATCTATCATAGTCAAGCACATCCTGTTGGTCTTCATGTCACATATGGCTCCTACTGTAGCCATAAATGCTCTTCCGAGTAGGAGGGAAGAGTTCCAATTTAGCTTGATGTCTAGGACATGAAAATCCACAGGGACGATAGCATCACCAATGTGTACCTCTAGGTCTTTGATGAAGCCTCCAGAGTTTCTCTGAGAGTAATCCACGAAAGTAAAGATCTGTGGTGAAGGCTCTACTTGCAGGCCCAGATGGTCTGCCATGACCTTTGGTAAGATGCTGACTGATGAACCAGTGTCACATAGTGCGTGAGGAAATTCAATACCTTGTACCACACAGGGTATTGCAAACTTCCCAGGATCACTCTTCTTTAGCAAAGTAATCATTTTCCTCATCTCTTCTCTGACGTTGTCAAACCTTCTCCTAATGTCAGTTTCAGTCTCCCTTGTTTCTCTGAAGAACATCCACAATCTCTTTGTGAAATAAACCTCCTCAAAAGGTTTCTCTGGTGGGATTCCGATAACTCTCTTAGTGAAACCATCAATCTCCTTTTCATTAGCTTCCCTCTTAAGGTTCTTAGGAATCTTCTCCTTCCGACTCCTTAACCTTCTTCCTTCAGTTCCCTCTGATGTAGGTGTAGTGTCTGAAGGGTTACTAGTTATTTCGGTAGGGGTAGCTTGTGGTTTCGGTGTGGGTCTGAGTGCATTGATTCGGTTGCTGTCTATCGATGGTAGTTGCACTCGGTATATGAGAGGTGCGTGTCGATCGATAGGTGGAGAATAGGATTGATCGATACGGTTCTCTTCATTTTGTCGATCGGCGAGTGGCTCGTCTCGTCGGTCGATATCTTCGTAGGTGTGGGTGGGTTGGTATGGATGAGAAGCCGCGAACTCAGCATGTGTGAAAATCCTAACTGCGTTGCAGTCTGCAAGCGTATCCGGAAAAGACATCGTCGATGTCGATCGATGTGGACTAGTCGGTGTCGATCGACACCATTGCGATCCACCGAGGCTTAGCGAACTTTCCACTTCAAAGTCTCCTTCTTGTAGCTTCTCCTGTTTCACCACTTGCCAAAAATCATCATCTATGATAGCATTGACGTGGTGTTTCCTATTTCCTTCTCCTACTTCATTAGAAGTTCCAATCCTCCTGATAGAGTCTTCAGTCTGGACAATCTGAGTCTCAAGTTTCTTAACTTGAGTGCAGATGGTATCTATCCTCGTGGTCAGATTGTTAAAGACAGAATCAATCTTCCCATTGAAGTCTACTGTAAGCTTCTGCTGACCTTCCAGAACTCTATCAATCATGGCATCAAACTTACTCTCTTGGGTGGGTGGCGGTGGGTTTTGGTAAGCTGAGTTGCCGAAGTTCCTTGTGTTGGTGAAAGGTTTTTGATACTGTGAACTCTGGTTGTAGTTACTCTTCTGACCACTGCCAAAAAAAGTTTTTGTTTCCGCTCTGGTTTCCATATCTCTAAAATCCAGTACCTCCAATGTAGTTCACATCTTCCTCTGTATCATCCTCTCTAGCCTCTTCTTCTTCAGCTGAGCAGACTGGTTGTCCCAGAAATGCATGTAAAGCATCTATCTTGGTTCTGACTTCATTCATCTAGTCTTCACCTATGGCTGCAACCGATTTCTTCTTGTCAGAGTCAGTGTTCTTGGTGCTGCTGCTCTTGGCTAGGTTCTCAATAAGTCTCACAGCCTCTCTTGGATTCCTAGTGTTGAAGTTCTCCTCACTAGCAGTATCAAGAGCCATCTGATACCTTAAGGCGATACCTCTGTAAAAAGTGCTTAACAGCTGCACTTCATTGAATCCATGGTGTGGACAGTCTCGCTGAAAGAACTTAAATCTGATCCACGCGTCTTTAAAAGTCTCACTAGGCTTTTGCACGAAAGTGGCTATTTTGCTCCTTAACTTTTCAGTGCGTGCCTCATCAAAGAAATTACGCAGGAAGGCGTTTTTGATGTCGGCCCAGGATGTCAGTGATCCTGTAGGTAGCTGCTTGAGCCAGTGCGAAGCTTCTCCAATCAGTGAGTATTTGAAGAGCTTGCAGAGAGGTAGGGGGACTCCTCCATATGATGGCATCGATAAGATCCTCGAACCTCTCCAGATGGTCCATAGGATGCTCGTGTGATTGCCCAGAATAAGGTATCTGAGACACGAGAGAGTAGTACTGAGGCTTGAGCTCGAAGTTCGGCTTCTGAATCTCTGGAAGTCGAATAGCTGATCTGTTGGTGTAGTACTCGTCTGGACGGTTATAGTCTGCTAACGATCGTGTTTGAGCTTCTCCTGTAGCCTCAGCTTCAGTTTCAGGGATTATGTTTCCATGTGCATCTAGCTTCTGACCTGTTGCATTACGCAGATGACCATCTTGATCATACAGGTTTCCATTCTCGCCCTGCGTGAGAAATACAATCGCGACCATGCTTCGCGGAGTAGTGTCGATCGGTATACGGTTAGAAGTATCGATCGATGTAGATCGGTGAACGGTATCGGTCGACGGTGCTGTCGGAGTGTCGGTCGACTGTTGAACGTGAGTATCAGTCGACGGTAATGCGGTTCTGTCGATCGATGCGGAGCGTAGGTCTTTGCGGATTGAGCGTTCCAAGTGTGCAGGATCCTCTGAGAATAATAGTTGATTTCCCTTGTTGCTTCTGGTACTGCTGGGCATGTACCTGAAAAGTCAAGAAAAAAATTTAAATAAGAAAGGGGGTAAAAGAAAAACCTAAGATTAATAAGATTAAATCTAATGGCGATCAAAGCTCCCCGGCAACGGCGCCAAATTTGATAGTGCTCAAATTACCCAGTAGAGCTTACTCTCTCAAATAAGAGGTACAACTGTAGTACTTAGGGATCGAATCACGAGGAGCTAGGGAACCAATTAAATAAAATCTACTAATCAATCCTAGGCAAGGTTGGTTTATATGATAGAAATGAAAATAACAAATCCTAAAATGAGCAAGGTAGTTGCTCTAACTAACAATATGAAGGGTTGTTTAAATGGGATAAAGAGTGCTAGACATAGGGTTTCTATTCAGGAATGGAGATTATAATCTCTATAAATGCTTTAATAAGTTGCTTGCATGATACTATAGATCTCAGCCGCTTAACATATGTGAATGAATCACTGGTTAAAATATCTAGATCTCTGGCCACACCTTTCGCATGATGACACAGAAAAAGAGTCGGTCGATATCCTTTTGAGATATCGAGCGATACACCTTTCGCGGCGCCGATCGATTTACCAGTAGGGTATCGATCGACGGCTTCTAGATCTGCCTAGGCGCGAACCGAATATGACCGCGAGGTCTCAAGGAGGAACTGTCGTTCTTCTCAACGGGAAACATGCATCGCTCAAATGGATAATTCAAGATAATCTAAGATCCTAGTGATCTATGTTCTAGTTAGCTACTCTAAAACAAGCATAGGGTACAATCCATTTGATGAGTATCACAACTTAGCAATTATAGCTTGGGGCTAATCCCACAAACCTATTTAAACCCTAGATCTAACAAGTAGACTACTCAGACATAGCTAAACAATTCATAACAATAGATAGATGAAAGAATTGCATAGATAGAATAAAGTAGAAATACAAAAGGAGATGAGAAATCTCTCCAATCTCTCTCAAACAAATAAAACTCTAGTCTCTCTCTCACACTCTCTGCTTTGGTTGTGAAAAGCTTCAAGCTTCAAAGGGTTTCAAAACTTGCCGTCAAAAAGACTTTGCAGGAGTATTTAAGCATTTCCATTAGGTTAAAAACTCGTCAGGGGCAATCTCGTAATTTGGTGAAGTCTTGGTGAAGTAGTCGGCTAAACCATTTCGTCCTCGATATCGATCGACAACACTGAATGTGTATCGATCGATTATAATCTTCTAGTACGCGGATCTTCTCAGCTACATCGATCGACAACTCAGGATGAGTATCGATCGATTGTAATCGCAATGTTGACTTCCGACTTAGTCTTGAATGGTCAACTCGGGTGTATCATCTCTTGTACTCCAAAATGCTCCAAAAACATCACTTTCTCACGAAATGCTCCTGAACCTGAAAACATACCTAACAGGCTAGAAAACAGATTAAATATATAATAAAATACTAGTATACATGGTTAAAACGGGTAAAATCCATGGTATATCATAGAGCAATCCAAGACTG